>NC_069006.1:24562148-24562704 GCF_001194135.2 Octopus bimaculoides
TATATATATATATATATATATATATATATATATATATATATATCCCAAAAATGGAACAAGAATGTAACAAACGACAATAAAACATCTGGACAGATAGACGATACGAAGACAGACAGGAAAAAGAACAAAATGACAAACAGGGCAACACAAAGACGGGCCATTTGTGGCCTTCTCTCATCAGTCAAGTTTCCATATATCGTTGCCAGTATTGCTTGACTGGCCTTCGTGCAGGTGACATGTAAAATCACCTACTACACTCTCTGAGTGGTTGGTGTTAGGAAGGGCATCCAGCTGTAGAAACTCTGCCAAATTTAGATTGGAGCCTGGTGTTGCCATCCGGTTTCACCAGTCCTCAGTCAAGTCGTCCAACCCATGCTAGCATGGAAAGCGGACGTTAAACGATGATGATGATGATGATGATATATGTATATATATATATATATATATATATATATATACATACACACCCACACATTTCTTCACCTGTGCTTGAGGTGTTGTGACTTGTCTCTACCATAAAACCAGATGTGTTTACATGGTAACAGACTTCACTCTG
>NC_069006.1:24566451-24568835 GCF_001194135.2 Octopus bimaculoides
CCCCCATCTCTCTCTCTCTTCTCTCCCCCATCTCTCTCTCTCTTCTCTCCCCCATCTCTCTCTCTCTTCTCTCCCCCATCTCTCTCTCTCTAAACTTCTTAATCTTGTGTCCAGCAAAGCCTTTTTGTTTTTTGCAAATCACATGATGTTATAAATCCTCTTTCTTTTTCTTTCCTCTTTCTTTTTCTTTCCTCTTCTTTTTCTTCTTCTTTTGTACCTTCTCCTCCTCCTCCTTCTTTTCATCATGTGATATAGCTTTGCTTTACTTATTTATTTATTTGTTACACACACACACACACACGCATGCGCACACACACAGTTTTTGATGGTTGAACTTGAAGTTTCTAGATTTTTATTACGTAAACAAGGAGTGGCTGTGTGGTAAGAAGCTTGCTTCCCAGCCACATTATTCCGGGTTCAGTTCCACTGCATGGCACCTTGGGAGAGGTGTTCTCTGTTATAGCCTCAGGCCGACCAAAACTTTGTGAATGGCTTTGTGTAGATGGAAACCGAAAGAAGCCTGTCATATATATGTGTGTATTTGTGTGTGTGTGAGTGTGTGTGTGTGTGTGTGTGTGTGTGTGTGTTCCCCCCCCCACCACCACCACCACCACAATTGAATTTTAACAAGAGAGGATGGAATGAACAAGTTTTATTACAAATCATATTTGTACTAAACCCTATTCATTCTATCTCTCATTAAAATTTGTGTGTGTGTGTGTGTGTATCGCTCAGTGGTTAGCGCATCAAGCTTACGATCGTGAGGTTGTGAGTTCGATTCCTGGACTGGGCTGCGTGCTGTGTTCTTGAGCAAGACACTTTATTTCACGTCGCTCCAGTTCACTCAGCTGTAGGAGTGAGTTGCGAATAAGAGACAGGATGATGGTCTGTTGTAATTGGAACATCTGTCGATCATAGACCTACTCAAGTTAATCATCTCTGACCTAGGGCTACACATAAGCACTTGGCTTTGTGGTGGAGGGGGCGGGAGGTGTGATCAAATGGTGTTCTTACCTGCAATTATTGAACAACTTGGCCAAATGCCAATGTTAAGTAAGACATTCTCTCTCTTTCTTCCCTCTCTTTCCTTCTCTCTCTCTCTTTCTCCCCTCTCTTTCTTTCTCTGTCTGTCTGTCTCTTTCTCTCACTTGTTCTCTCTCTCTCTCTCTTTCTCTTTCTATATGTTTCTCTTCCTCCTCTCTCTCTTTCTCCCCCCCTCTCTCTAATCTTAACTCTATTTAATAGGTCATTTACTCGTTAGCTTTAAGCTACACTAATTTAAGAATCATTTACCTGTTTCTGCTTAATTAATACCAAGTGACGTTCAACGGAGTAACGTGTTGTCGTTGTTGCTGTTGTTGTTGTTGTTGTATAGCTCCTGGGTCAGCCTTGATCCGGCAGAGCTACAATCAAATGTGTTCTGGTTGTGACCTTCTCTTCGCTAATTCACTTATGTTGCTGTTTAGCCCCAGGTCAGTCCTTCTCAGGGAGTAGACCTACAATGAAAGGCAATCCAGTTGTGCCCATCCTATCGTTTAGCCCTGATCCAGCAAACATGTGATAAACTGCAATCCAACTGAAGCCCATCGCATATGTGTGTGTGTGTGTGAGTGTGTATATCTTTGTGTCTGTGTTTGCCCCCCACCACTGCCTGACAACTAGTGTTGGTGTGTTTACATCCCCTGTAACTTAGCGGTTCAGCAAAAAAGACTGATAGAATAAAAGTTTTGGGGTTGATTTATTTGACTGAAAAATTCTTCAATGTGGTGCTCCAGCATAGCGACAGTCTAATGACTTAAACAAGTAAAAATAGAAAAAACAAAATGATAAAGATATGACAGGCTTCTTTCAGTTTCCGTCTACCAAATCCACTCACAAGGCTTTGGTCGGCCCAAGGCTATAGCAGAAGACACTTGCCCAAGGTGCCACTCAGTGGGACTGAACCCGGAACCATGTGGCTGGTAAGCAAGCTTCTGTACCCCAGCACCACATCCATGTATGTATCATCCCAATTGCATGGTAAACATTTTGTTGCTACGGTGAATGGCATCAACATCTTTCATATTGCGTAGCTGTTGGCTGTTGGCTGAGTTTCTATGAGGTCATGTTTGTGTGTGTGTGTGTGTGTTATGTATGTGTGTGTGTGTGTTATGTATGTGTGTGTGTGTGTGTGTTATGTATGTGTGTGTGTATTGTGTGTTATGTATATGTGTGTGTTATGTATGTATGTATGTATGTATGTGTGTGTTATGTATGTGTGTGTATGTATGTATGTGTGTGTATGTATGTGTGTGTATGTACATATGTTGTATATACATTTGTATGTATGTACATATGTTGTATATACATTTGTATGTATGTACATATGTTGTATATACATTTGT
>NC_069006.1:24571768-24572866 GCF_001194135.2 Octopus bimaculoides
CTCTCTCTCTCTCTCTCTCTCTCTCTCTCTCCTGAAATAATCTACAAAATTGGTCAAAGTTTCTCGAGGCTTTGTTGTCTGTTTTGTTTCTTGTCCTGGTGCCAACATCTGCCGCATGACTCATACATGCACACACCCATACATGCACACAAACATGCACACACACACCCCTCCTATACTTGTACACAGATATACATAAATATTTACATACGTACGCACACACATGTACACAAGCACACACACGCACACTCCCATACTTGTACATAAACATACATAAATATTTACATAAATACACCCATACATACACATGTAGACACACATGTAGACACACACACGCACACACACCTCAACCTTCTCCATAATCACTACACAAAATAATTCTGCAAGTTAGTCATTCTGTTCCCACTCTCTCCCACTCTCTCTTTCTCTCTTCCTCCCCCTTGTCTTCTCTCTTTCCTCTCCCTTCTCCCCCCCCCCATGGCCTCAGAATGACCAACATCTTGGAAATGGAATCTGGTAAACATGAAATACTTAGAAACTCACCATGTGTGTGTGTGTGTGTGCGTGGGCTTTTGTATCTGTATTTGTCCCCCCCCCACCTGCTTGACAACCGGTGTTGGTGTGTTTATGTCCTGTAACTTAGCAGTTTGGTAAAAGAAACCAATAAAATAAGCACCAGTGTCAAAAAACAAAGTATTGAGCTGGATTCATTTCACTAAAAGCTCCTCGAGGCGGTCCTCCAGCGTGGCCACAGTCTAATGACTGAAACAAGTAAAAGATAAAATATATATACATATATATATATATATCATCATTGTTCATCATCATCATCATCATCGTCGTTTAACGTCCGCTTTCCATGCTGGCATGAGTTGGACGGTTCGACTGGGGTTTGGGAAGCCAGGAGGCTGCACCAGGCTCCAATCTGATCTGGCAGAGTTTCTACAGCTGGATGCCCTTCCTAACGCCAACCACTCCGAGAGTGTAGTGGATGCTTTTACGTGCCACCGGCACGAGGGCCAGTCAGGCGGAACTGGCAACGGCCACGCTCAAAAAGATGTTTTTTACGTGCCACCTGCACATATATATATGGCAAGA
>NC_069006.1:24573184-24573612 GCF_001194135.2 Octopus bimaculoides
ATACATATATATATACATACATACATATATATATACATACATACATATATATATACATACATACATATATATATACATACATACATATATATATACATACATACATATATATATACATACATACATATATATATACATACATATATATATATACATACATATATATATATATACACACACACACACATACACACACGCACACATATATATATATATAAAGAGGGAGACATAAAGAGAGGTCTGTGTATGTATCTGGGCAGGAACCATGTCAGTGAAATGTGGTGATTCTATTCTAGCCCCAAAATAATGGTAAAGTGCAGATTTGGTTATCTGCTGCACCTTCCACTGTTGCTTGGCCTGCGATTTATACAGATAAACCTTCAGTGAACCCCTACGAAAAAGACAATAAAATTACGACCCCCCCCCCC
>NC_069006.1:24573780-24575702 GCF_001194135.2 Octopus bimaculoides
ACCAGTTCCCGGAACATTAACAGGAGGAGCTTCTCGCTGGTTGGTGAACCTTTGTTATGTGTGAGTCATCAACAGTTTGTACTGCACAGAAGAGGTGGTGGTGTTAGGGAATGTGTGGTATTCATGCCTTTCTCATTGCTGTGAAAGAGGAGTAAAAGAATTTCGCTCTGGCTGGTTTTCTTCCTATTGAACAGTTTTATGCGATAATATTGGACATATACACACAGCCACGTACACACACACACACACACACACACACCGCCACGTACATACACACACACACACACACACACACATGTGTGTGTGTGTGTATAGAAAGAGAGAGAGAGATGTATAAATGTGTGTGTGTGTAAATGGTAACGATGATGATATATGTGTGTGTACGTATCTATGTGTATATATGTATGTATATTTATGTATGTGCATGTATGTATGTATATTATATCTATACATACACACACACACACACACACAAATATTTATATCTATATATATACACACATACATATAATATGTATATGAAGCTAAAGACACGAGAGAGTAAATTGGTGAAAAAAAAGCCCAAATTAAATGCATGTAAAACTGTTCTGCTTCTTAAACTCCCAGACACTGAATTTAGATCAGAAAAAGACAAAAAAATACGATAAAAGTAGACATGGATACAAAAAAGAAAAATCTTGAAAATTGCAATGTAATATAATTTGACTGTTCCACAGCGAAATGTTGACAAAGGGTAGGGCAGACTGACATTTCTCCTCCTCTCTCTCTTTCTTTTCTCAGTTGGTTCGGAAAAGAGAGAGAGAAAGGGGGAGAGAGAGAGAGGGAGATAAAGAAAGGAGGAGAGGAAGAGAGGTAGACAGAGAGAGAAAGAAGGAATGAAAGAGATGCGTACATGTAAATATGTGGCACATGTGAAAAGCTCGGAGTTGTACTCGAGGAATATCGAAAGAGAATGAGGTTATTGAAATTGGCAGCCTATCAATGCCGATGTCTTGGAGAAGAACAAAAAAGAAAGAAAAAGAAAAAACCCATTATCAATGGAAACTGCTTGAGGGAATATCAGATCTTCTTGTGTATTGGTTCTTGTGGCTGCAATGACAGCAGTGTTCTGGAAAACCATTAGATATTCTTTCAGAGTTCCATGGAAGAACGTAAAAAGGTTTAGAGACGAAATAAAAAAATGTGGAATAAATTTCTGCATAAATAAGTTCATAACATGTATCTGTGAATGGCTAAGACTCGATCGCCTTGTCCACCTAGGTGTAAATAGGTTCAGCGAGCTATAATACAATTTATCACAGTAGGCGCAGGTGTGGATGTGTGGTAAGATGTTACCCTGCCAACAACATGGTCCCGGGTTCAGTCCCACTGTGTGGCATCTTGAGCAAGTCTCTTCTACTATAGCCTCAGGCTGATTAAAGCCTTGTGAGTGGGTTTGATTGATGGAAACTGAGAGAAGCCCATCGTGTATATATATATATATATATATATATATATATATATATTCTCTTATTCTTTTACATGTTTCAGTCATTTGACTGTGGCCATGCTGTAGCACTGCTTTTAGTTAAACAAATCGACCCCAAGACTCTTTTGCCAAACTGCTAAGTTACAGGGATGTAAACACACCAACATCAATTTTAAAGCTATGGTTGGGGGACAGGTACAGACACACAAATGCATACATACATACATATATATATATATACATACACGACAGGCTTCTTTCAGTTTCCTTCTACCAAATCCACTCACAAAGCTTTAGTCATCCTGAGGCTATATTATGTGTGTGTTTGTGTCTGTGTCTGTGCTCATCCCCCACCACTGCTTGACAACTGGTGTTCGTGCATTTACATCCCTGTAACTTAGCTGTTCAGCAAAAGAGACCGACTTGAAAAAAAATAAAAACAAAGCACATGGGT
>NC_069006.1:24575991-24577583 GCF_001194135.2 Octopus bimaculoides
GTGCGTGGGCGTCAGTCTGCAGATTTTTATTGTAATATGGATTTCCTTCGAAGAAAGCGAATGGCATCGTCGTTGCATGTTGTAGAATATCTTTGCTGTTATTGGGGTGGGGGAGGGGCGGGGTTTATGGAAAGTATGGAGAGAGTTAAAAGATGACTCCCTCCCCACCCCTCCTCGCCTACATAACCAACATCCATACCACCACCACCACCACCACTAACAACAACAACAACATTGGTTCTTCAGGATGCTGATGATGAGGATGGCAACAATGGTAATGGTTGTGGTGACTGTAGTGATGATGATGATGATGATGATGTTGGTGGCGGTGGTGGTGGTGATGATGATGATAACGATGATGGTGATGGTGATGTTAATATTGGCAACCTCCTTCACAGACTGCATCCACCCCATGGAAGCCATGTTTGGTCTGTTCCAAAGCAGGCCATTAACTAAATTAACATCCACCATTCAATAAGCTGATAGTTTCACAAAGTGTTTATTTAAGCCGATCTCTGATTTGTCTTGGAGATATTCTTTCGCAACAATGAGAGAATGGTAGACTTTTGGGTCGACAAAAATTCCTCAATACATATGAAGGTGGTGGTGGTGGTGGTAGCAGTGGTGGCTGTGATCGTTGTGGGGATGATGATGATGATGATGGTGATTGTGGTAGTGGTGGTGGTGGTAGTGATAGTAGTGGTGGTGGTGGTAGTGGTGATGATGAAGTTCCTTGTTTTTAGTGTCGGCCTCTTCATAACGGCGATGCCATATCATTAGAGATTCTTCTAGATTTAAGATAGATTTTTATTGTTTGGTCGAAGAACACCAGAGATTTCTGGAGACTCCAGAAGAGGCTGAGCAAAGAGAGGCAGAGACAAAGAAAGAAAGAAGCAAGCAAGCCACAAGCAAAGTCCGTCTGTCGAACAAATTGCCTGAATCTTTTAAAAGGCGAAAATAGTCAGAGAGAAAACCTTTGAGTTGAATTTCATGTGAAAATAATGCGTCCACTGTACAAAAGTGCGTACAGTTTATCGTGAATGAATATGGATGGGAAAAGAGAGAGAAAAAGAAGGAAGGAAGGAAAGAAAAGTGGTTTCTGCTGTTCAGATCTTTTATTGATTTCTGCCTCCTCGTTTTGGAAATGGTTGAATAAAATATTCCATTTTCTAAGTTGTTCCACCATAATATATAAGCGATGACTATTTGTAGATATGTCTGTGACCACTGGTATAAATCAATGCAAGAAATAGAGGAAAGAAAGAATAAAAACACAGAATAAAAAAAAATACAAAAATATGTAAAAATAAAAAAATGAAAAATAAAAAAATAATGGTACGATTCCAAGTGTTTGAATCTCTGAGGTGGCAATCCTCTCTTTCTCTCTCTTTATAGTTCCTCACCACCACCACCACCACCACCACCATCTGGGTTTTGCTGAAAATCTTCGAGGCAAATTAACATTGTCGAAATAAGAATTGTTGCTCCAGCTTGGCAGAGTGTCTTATGACGAATATTTTTAGTCTCATGGACACGCCTCAAGCTCTGAATTACTATATTTCTTGAACATTTCAATTGTTCTTAAGTCTTAT
>NC_069006.1:24577734-24579087 GCF_001194135.2 Octopus bimaculoides
ATTTTATTATAGTCACATTTACATTTAGATTGTCTCACTTTTATTTTAAGATCTGTTGTATTTGTGCAAGTGCTTTTTGATTATTTTAAGATTTGTAGCTTCCTTATGTTTAATCAACAATTTAAATCTAGGTTGTAGCCGTTGTTGCTCATGTCGTCGGTGGCTGTGACAGTGGGATGTGAACAGCAGCGTCGAGAAGAATCTATCTATAACTTAATGATTCAATCAGACGTTGTTGTCACTTGGATGGCTGTGCTGGTGTGGTTGTCTGATGGTTTGTAGTGGTGAATGGTTAATTTAGTGAATGAAAATATGTCATTTGAGCTACAGGAAGAAGTGACTGAACAACTCTCGTGAACAATCAAGAGAAAATCTTTTTATTATCGGACATAGAATCAAGCTGTGTTGGTCTTTTACAGATAACAAAAGCAATAATTACGTACTGGGAGAGGGAAAGAGAGAGTGAGAGATACAGCAAACTATTGATATGACAACATGTTATGTGATTTGCCCAACATAGCTGGAAACAAGTGTGCTATATTTGTGGCAATGGAGGCTCTTGGTCATCTGTCCGAACCATCCGTCTTAACCTTCCAGGGTTGTCTGGTTGTAGCAAGAGTAGAGACACATTGCGCAGCTGTCTCAACACTCTGCAATTAATTACTGCCAAGAGTTGTCTTTTTATAGGACTCAAGGAGAAGATTATAGAAGATCGAGTCACATGATGGTTTGACACAGATTGCTTGTTTAATAGACTGATCATGTGAAACTACTGTAGCTTGGTCGTGATGTATGGCTGGTTACCTAGTGGTTAAGTTTCAAATCACTGCTACATTTAAAACAATAGTTCTGAGATTCTGTGGTAAGACTGAGCTAGATTATAATGAATAGTTCAAATATTTGATGCCGAAAGTCTATTTATCTTTGGTTTTTAATTTTTGACCAATTTCAAAACTACCTTCCTCAGTACTATTCCCCACACCACTCAACTGAGGGGTTCTTGTCTTGTAAATAATTTGATGACATCACTGGTGCTGGTGCCATATAAAAAGCACTCAGGATGCTCTGTAAAGTGGTTGGCATTAAGAAGGGCTTCCAACCATAGAAACCATTCTAAAACAAACAGCAGGGAATGGTTCAGTCTTCTGACTTGTCAGCCCCTGTCGAACCGTCCAACCCATGCCAGCATGGAAAAACGGACGTTAAATGATGATGATGATGTCTTTGACAATTCCAGACTGTTTTGAACTTATTTTGAGCACAAATTTTGGCCCACTCTTCGTACATTGTTCTTTTAACAGAGCATATCTATGAAGAAATTTTCTCTCAGACAAAAACCATAGCATCATGCCT
>NC_069006.1:24580314-24585778 GCF_001194135.2 Octopus bimaculoides
TGGAGCCTGGTGTTGCCATCCGGTTTCACCAGTCCTCAGTCAAATCGTCCAACCCATGCTAGCATGGAAAGCGGACATTAAACGATGATGATGATGATGATTATTATATTAGGGTAGAGAGCTGGCAGAATCATTAGCACATTCGTTAGCACATGTAAGGTGGCGAGCTGGCAGAATCGGTAGCAACGCCGGGCAAAATGCTTAGCGGTGTTTTGTCTGTCTTTACGTTCTGAGTTCAAATTCTGCCGAGGTCGACTTTGCCTTTTGTCTTTTCGGGATCAATGAAGTACCAGTTACATACTGGGGTTAATGTAATCCACTATCCCCCTCCCCTCTGTGTATGTATGAGTGTGTGTTTATGTGTACATATATGTATATGTATATCTAGGTGTATATGCATGTATGTATGTATGCATATGTGTATATGTGTGTATATCTTAATGTCTGTGTATAGATATGTGAGCATGTATGTGTGTGTATGTATACGCATGTGTGTGTATGTATACGCATGTGTGTGTATATATATATATATATATATATATATATATATATATCTGTGTGTGCATATATCGTTATGTGTGTTAATGCATACATGTGCATATGTGTACACATACGCACGCGCGCACACGTGTGTGTGTGTCTTTTCAACTGAGGTAAAACGGTTCATTGAGTTTTGTCCCCTTATATCAAAGCAGTGACTTCACCATCCAATAAAACGATGTACCAGACGGAGGTAAGTCAACGGGGTCGGCTTTAACCTTTGAAGGAGCCACCAATGGAATGACTCCAGTTCTAACGATCAAAATCGATAAATCAATACGGGAGATCAAAGAGAAAGTGCAGTTTTCCTCTCTGTAGATTGGACCGCAACAGAGAGATATAGCCAGACGCGATTAGTCTTAAACAATACACACGCATCAATGTGGAAAAAAAAACATATCCCCCGATTGTAAAATGATGGTGTCGGTGTTGGTTGTGGTGGTGGTGGTAGTGGTGGTGATGGTGGCTGGTTGATTGTATAGCGACCGACCTGCCTTGCTGCCTGCCTGCCCTACCTGCTATTTCTTGCTTGATCATAGCGATCCCCTGATGGAAGTTTCCATGGGAGATAACTCGTGTGAAAGCAGAGAGATGTCAAACTGAGAAATGAAAACGCTTCTTTTCAGGAGCAGCAGGTGCGCTGGGCACTGGGTGGGTGCATGCATACATACATACATACATACATATGTATATATACGCACACACACACACGTTGGTGGGTATATATACATATATATATATATATATATACATATATATATATACATATACACACACACGTGTATGCACACACTCGCATGTACACACATACACGTTGGTGTGTATGTATATATGTAGATGGGTGTATATGTGTGTATGTATGCATATGTGTGTGTATGTATATGTGTATGTATGTTTATGTATATATGTGTATGTGTATATATATATATATATATATATATATATATATGTATGTGTGTGTGTGTATTTCAGACGTTCAATACAGGTGCTGGTGTGGCTATGTGGTAAGAAGCTTGCTTCCCAACCACATGGCTCTGGGTTCAGTCCCACTGCGTGGCATTTTGGGAAAGCGTCTTCTACTATAGCCTCGGGCCAACCAAAGCCTTGTGAGTGGATTTGGTAGACGGAAACTGAAAGAAGCTCATCATATATATGTGTGTGTGTTTGTACCCCTCACTTGACAACCGGTGTTGGTGTGTTTATGTCCTTGTAACTTAAGAACTCAGAAAAAAAAGTACTAGGCTTTAAAAAAAAGTTCTGGGGTTGATTCGCTTTGAGGCAGTACCCCAGCATGGCCACATATTAATGACTGAAACAAGTAAAAGTTAAAAAAAAAAACATTTAAAACTTAATTAAAACAGTTCAGCAGAAATCTATTTTCACATCATTAAATTAATATTGTTCTTGCTTTTTGTCTCTTCCGAAACGTCACATTACCTCAACCATTGTTGTTGCAATTATTTCCTCAATTGTTCAAACTAATAAGCACTGACTGCATTTCATTGATGAGTTAATTAAATAGAATCGTTAGCATAAGTTTTTAATACAATGTAAAAATGGTCAGATGAAAATATAACCGAATCAACTTCAACTGCCTGAGTCGGGATAATGTAACTGGTGTTGTCACAAAACAATGCCGTGAAAGATTTATTTTTGTGTCTATTATCCTGTTGTTATCGGAATATTTTTTTGGTCTTTTTCTGTGAAAGAATTTGTCTCAGCATCACTCGATGAACTAGTGTTACGTATGGAAGGTTTAGTTTAAGCATCGTGGAGAATTTATCTGAGGAATTATGTGAAGAAAGATTAATTTACTGTACCTTTCTTGCTACCAGCATACATACCTGTCTACCTATCTATCTATCTATCTATCTATCTATCTATCTATCTATCTATCTATCTATCTATCTATCTATCTATCTATCTCTCTCTCTCTCTCTCTCTCTCTCTCTCTCTCTCTCTCTCTCTCTCTCTCTCTTACCTGGATCGTTGTGTCTTATTTGGAAGAAATCATTTGGTAAGTTATTAAAATAATTCTAGAGAATCCATTTTTTTTTTTGTTTTGTTTTACTGATTTTTGCATCATTTATTATCCTTTGCTATCTTCCACATGTTCCATCATCGGACAGTGGCCAGCCATGCTGGGGCACCGCCTTGAAAAGAAGGGGTTTTAGTCGAACTACTTTTGTCACCCTTCCCCCTTATCACCGTTGCCTGTCTGTGTATTGCAGCTTCTATTGATTGTTTCCCCTTTCTCATGCCATTCTGTCCCCCCACCCACCAACCCACCTACTGGTAGAAAAGTTTTAGTATTACAAGCTTCCAAAGAAATACTCTTTTCTATTCTATACAAATATATCATCTCTCTGCCTGTCTCTCTCTCTCTCCTTCTCTCTGTCTATCCTCCACCCACCTCTCACACTTTTATATATGCACTGTTATAAACACACACTCTATTTTCCATTCTGTAATATACCTATTACAAACATCTTCTTCTCTTGACACTTGTGATAGATGTTCATTTGAACTGTGAATGGAATCGCACTCCAATAAACTTCCTTTCACTTCAACAAATATTGAGTTAACGAGTGTTATCACCGGAGATCAATGTTAAATAAGAAAGGAGAGCAGAGCCTAAAAATAATTTTTTAATCTCTCTCTCTGTTGCTCTTTTTATAGTTTAGCCTTCGATTATTAATTTCTCATAAATGCTGACAGTCGTTAAGTGGGTTTTTGGCTGTAACTGAGGGCAGTTGTTAAGTGTGTTTGTGGGGACAGTTGAAGGCAGTGTTAAATGGGTTTGTGGATGTAATTTAGGGCTTTCGTTAAAAAGGATTGTGGGTGTAATTGAGGGCAGGTTTTTTGTGGGTTTTTGGCTGTAACTGTTAAACTATGATAGAGGGATAGAAACAGGTGTCTTATTGTGGAGGAGCCTTTTGATTACATATGATAGATAGAAACTGAAAGAAGCCCATTGTATGTGTGTGTGTGTGTGTGTGTGTGTCTACCCTAGTTAGAAAGAGAGAGAGAGAGAGAGAGAGAGAGCAAGAGATGGTGGCAATGTTCAGTGGAATTAAATCCAACACCACATAGTTGGAAAGCAGGCTTCTTAACCACTCAGCCATGCTCCACGGAATGAAATATATAAATAAATGAATAATGAATAAAACAGTTGCTTTTGGCTGGCCGGATCAATAAGGTAGAATAGGCCAATGGATTTTAACTGACTAGAATTTCTGGCAATGACAACTCCCAATGGCTATATTCACCTAGTTCGAAACTAGAGTACATCTGCTGACCTCACCAAGTTAACCCTATACTTCTGGTTTTTAAAACAAAACATTTCGTTTTACTGCATTCATATTTACTTCAAAATATCATTGTGATATACATGTCCAGTAAGTTCACTGCAAGAAAAGTTTACAGAGAGACAAGTTCACAGTAAAAGTATAAAACCCTTATTTTCAAACCCTAATGTGTTGAAGCAGCAGATCGGAAACTTTGCAGAAAAAGAAGAAAAAAGATTTAGAAAACTTTATCATCAATTTATTCAAAAATTAAATGGGTTTAATCAGTCAATTTAATGAACAAAATTTAGAAGATTAATAAATTTAATCAAATAAGTAAATCAGATTTCTAATAAGTGATGCTATGCACAATTCCATACAAGTGGCCATGGATGCATTTATCTTCATTGTAATTTTGAATGACTCTTTGAATTTCTTCACAGTTAATTGATGGCAATGAACTTAGCTGTAATAGTAATTTAACGTGAGACACTTTATTTCACATTGCTCCAGTTCACTCACCTGGCCAAAATGAATTGTACCTGTAATTCAAAAGGGCTCAGCCTTGTCCCATTCTGTGTCATGCTGACTCACCCTGTGGACTGCGATAAGAGATGCTAAAAATTTCATAAAATTTTATAAAACTTTTAACACCTTCTCTTCTCCATCTTTAATTGTTTGTTGAGTTTCTATAGAATACGTGTTCTATAAATGCTCATAACACACCTTATATACATACATGTATATATATGTATGTATATAATCATGACATCATAAAAGAAAAGAATGGAGAATTACACGTCTTCGAAATTTGTTTATCACAGCATTATCCTCATTAAATTCGCATTAAATTCCAGCCTGACACATGTTTCTGTGTTGGATTAGAAGTTAATGACGATAATACTGTAATAAACAAATTCTGAAGCTGTATAATTCTCCATTCTTCTTTACAATATCTTAATTTTATCTTCTGTTTGAAATCCAATGAAGAAAACTCAGGCTTTGGTTAATATAAATTGTGTAATTGTTTATATTAACAAGTTCTGTAGGTTTCCTATTGTTCAATGTGGTTAGCCAGATCTGGACTATATCAGAGTGCTAATAAAGGTACCTGCCTGGATTCCAAATCCCTATTCTTTTATGTTAGGGTAAAGACCTCCTTTGGTCGTGAATGACCATGGGATTGCACCTAGAAAGTTCCCTCCAGGGCACAAGTCCGGGCGCGGTTGTTTATAGAAGACACGTAGTCATCCATGCAGTACAGTCTCTCTTCTCCATGCTATGGATGTTACCTTTACTCCAACAAGTAAGGAGTCAATATCCTCCACCATCATCACTATAAGAACTGGAGACTGTTTTCACTGAAGAATGGACAAAAATTCCTTTGGAAACAATTCCAACTTTGTATGAGTCCACACATACACACACACACTTTGATGCGCACTCACTCACACACACTCACAGGTGTTTAGGGTGTTGCACTCATAATCTAGCACTCGAGGGTTCCATTCTCAGACCAAGCAGTGTGTTGTGGTCAAAACACCTCATTTCACGTTGCTCCAGTTCACTCAGCTGGTAAAAACGTGTAACCCTGCGACGGACTGGCATCCCATCCAGGTGAGAAATATATATGCCAG
>NC_069006.1:24587860-24596821 GCF_001194135.2 Octopus bimaculoides
GTGTTTTGAAATGGCTTATAAACACCTTCCACACAACAAAGTCAGTGTATTTCTACAGAAATATGGTAACAAAAGGGCTGAAATGATTAAAAGCGCCAGATAATGATAATAATGATAAAATTATTTTCAAAATTCTTCATTATTTTCAAACTTGATTGAAACAACTGCAGTGTATTTCTACAGAAATATGGTAACAAAAGGGAATCAAATGAAGAGATCTTTCAATATTATGACCTTGGGAAGGCGGCGAACTGGCAGAAACGTTAGCACGCCGGACGAAATGCTTAGCGGTATTTCGTCTGTCTTTACGTTCTGAGTTCAAATTCAGCCGAGGTCGACTTTGCTTTTCATCCTTTCAAGTACTAGTTATGTACTGGGGTTGATCTAATCGACTGCCCCCCCCTCCCACAAAACTTCAGGCTTTGTGCCTAGAGAAGAAAAGAATATCATGACCTTGGGTATCAGCAAAGCATAAATTTCACCCTATTTACCAAAACAGTGATGGGAGAATCACCGAATAAGTAAAACTAATTGCCAGAGAAAACTTGCTGTTTTGATGCCAGTCCGTCGCAGGGTTACACGTTTTTACCAGCTGAGTGAACTGGAGCAACGTGAAATGAGGTGTTTTTTTTCTATTTTTGCAATTTTTTTTTTTATTTTGTTAAATGTGTCTTGGGGTCAAAAGTACTGTTCTAATAACCCCCATGCAAACTAGGCCAAAAGACTACTTTGGTTGGCACCGAGACATTTCCCTGCCGTGATTTCTTCATTCTAAAACACTTGTTTCCCTGCTGAGAGTCAAGTTTGTAGTTGACACTTTCGGTGAGGAACTTCAAGGAGGAACTCTGGAATGCCATCACCGATTCTTAAACGACTGACACACACAACTCCTCTTACACACACACACAACTCTGTTCTTTTCAATGAACTCTTGGGACTACTACTATTACTACTACTACTACTACTATCACCACAAGTACTACTGCTGCTGCTGCTATTACCACCACCACCACTACTACTACTACTACTACTATCACCACCACCACCACTACTACTACTATCACCACCACTACTACTGCTGCTTCTATTACCACCACCACTACTATCACCACCGCTACTGCTGCTACTACTACCACTGCTGCTGTTGCTGCTATCACCACTTCCCCCACCGCCGCTGCTACTACTACTACTACTGCTACTACAATCAACGTCAGTGGAATTTGAGTTCAGAATGTAATGTAAAGACAGACAAAATGCTGCTGAGAATTGTATGCAGTATGTTCGGGGCCGTTGCTAAGCACCTGCAACCCTTGCGTTTGCTGGATGCTTCCACGGTTGAGGAACCCCATGTTAAGATCAAAGTACGTAGATGAGTCTTCTATTTACTTTGGTTAAGATGCTGAGCAAGAATTAAACTATCTATTATCATTATCATCATTTAACGTCCACTTTCCATGCTGGCATGGGTTGGACGGTTTAACTGAGGATTGGCGAACCAGAAGGCTGCACCAGGCTCCAATCTGATCTGGCAGAGTTTCTACAGCTGGATGCCCTTCCTAACACCAACCACTCCAAGAGTGTAGTGGGTACTTTTTACATGCCACCAGCACAGGAGCCAGTCAGGTGTCACTGGCATTAGTCACGACTACGATCTCACTTGGTTCAACAGGTGTTAACTGAAAATTCAAAGAAATAAAATGGTAATACATTGTATCTGCAAAAGTTCTGTAAAAATATTCCATTGTACCACGAACGTGTACCAGACTTTGTGGATTGTCTATGACATCTATTGAACTTGAACTTATTCTCAGCCTCATTATTCTGAACTGATCAATGATATCACAAAATGATATCATTGTTCATTCTTCAATTTAAAAAAAAAAAAATCTAAGTTAAAAACCATCAACCTATATTTCCTATCTTTGTCTTAAATACCATAGTGAGAACAACCAATTTTTTTCTTCTTCTCCCCCTCTTTTTATGAAATCCAAATTCCAAAGCCTCACCTCTAGTGACCATTTCTCCTTTCAGTTCTCTTACCCAACTATTCAACCAATCTTTGAGGCCATTGTTCTGCTGCCAGAAACCCACTGAGACAAAGCAACACATTCTAGCATTGCCCTGGCTCCAAGATTGAAGAATTTATCCATGGAAGTATCCCTCTTTAGGTGAGACAACCAGTGTAAGATCATCTAAAGGTCACTGTGAAACACATGACCATTAAATTTTAAAATATTTTTTTCTGTTCAGCATGGAAAATTAGTTTTTTTTTCATTAGCGAGGGCTTTAAAAACAGTCCTTTTATTTGAAGTGTTTTCTTCTATGATAGGTGAGCATCAGGGCCAACATCGTTTCCAGTTGGCGAAGTGGCACAAGCATTTTATGTCCTTAAGTTTTCAATAGGATACGTAGTGTGCTTAAAAAAGAAAAAAATGGACTGGGGTCGATTCCTTCAACTAACAATTCTTCAAGGTGCCTAGACATTGCATGATGTCGGAAGCAAATATGTCTCCTTGCCTGGACAGCACATCAGAAACCAATGTCCCTGTCATGTAAGCAATGTCTTTTGTCCCCAGTCTTCCATGCAAAACATGTCCAGCTATGGAGAAATACAACCTTACCTGTTAACAGGTAAGGGTTGCATCTGGCTGTATCTGCCTCAACAAAATTTCATGTAACCTCTGCAAATATGGAAAAGTGGATATTAAAACAATGATGATGATGATAATCACCGGCAAAATCACTGGAATATTGGACAAAATGCATTGTGGTATTTATTCTGGCACCTTATGTTCTGAGTTCGTATCCCACCAATGTTAACTGTCTTTTATTCTTCCAGGGTCGATAAATGATACAGTACCAGTGTAAGAGAGTGGGCTCACAGAATCGTAAGAATGTCGGGCAGGATACCCTGCCGTAGTGGTTCTTGTTCCTCGTGGTCTGACTTCCAACCCTGTCGTTCGTGGCCTACTTGAAAACTAGACTTAAATCTATCACTTGATTTAACAGCACCACCTAGCACTTTGGCTACCGTCAGTGTTTTTCTTTTTTTTTTTCTCTCTGTTCGGCGCTGCCTTTTCCATTCCCTCCCACTCATGCACTCTGCAAATCGTCAGGACTAAAGGATATATATATATATATAAAACGTAACAAAAAGCCAGTACATTTCAGGGGAAACAACCCTGCAACGTTGCACCTGCCCTACAACTATTTATATCTCGATATGCAGGTAAAAGCTCGCCCACTGCCATCAAATGCTAAGTTTTACTCGTTTTAGGTAATCTCTTGTGATAAATTCAGATCCCACACAGCTAGATACTTCAGCTCATAAATACTTTAAGCTGTATAAAATTACTAACCCTTTACAAATTTCAAATATACGCCACAGCGAGAAGCTGTACTGAGTGTCTTCGGTTGTATCCAAAGAAAGTCTGCCTTCTTGATAGGGAAGCCCTACTTACTTAACATTCTATTAACTTTGCCTAGTTGTCATCAAAGAAACCCTTCAATCTGTCCCTTCTACCGCAATTCCAATTGTTATCGCTCTCCATAATTTCTCAGTTTTATATTGTCCTCCACCGCACGTATCTTATTGCGCTCTATTTCTCAGTCTTTTCCTCCCCCATAATCTTCTCCACTCCCGTTATGTCTCATTTCTATCACAGCCCCTTCTGGAACTCCCCTCCCTGCAACCGGCACGCGAAACAATAACAGATCTAAGAAGCCTTGTTCAGCGATCACTCGTCATGCAGTTGAAGAAAGCCTGCAAAGTTAAATTTTGGACGGACTTTGTCTTCTCCCTACAATAATCAAATGCGAAAATTAACTGCACTAACTTTAACTACATAACCTGGTTTTTGTTTTAAAAAGCAACCTTTTCGCTAATAAAATTACCAACTTTTACAATTGCAATTTTAACATGTTGACTGCTGTTGTTATTGTCAGATATCTCACCCTATTTAAATATCTGTTTTATTTGGGGAGACCCCACGAATATAAAATGCCAAGTATTTCTCGCTCAACATGATGATTTGAACTTACAAATCAAATCCCTCCTTTACATTGATTTGCAAGTTTGAATTGTTTGTTAAAAAATTTTTAAAAATTATTTTATTAGTTTACAAAATCCAAAATATCCATATTATGAGACTTGTTTCTGCAGCCTTGAACAATATTCATATTGAAATAAATTGCCGTGACTTTCCTTAAAGGAAATCGTTATTTCTATGAGAAAGAAAGAAATAGATACAAAAATCAATAATAATAGACATTTACTGTTAGAATACTCTTCTGCAATGGGGAAAGTTGCTGTGCTACAAATTTCACGTTTGTTGCCTCGAAATTATATTAATTAAACCACAGAAAATCTAAAAAAAGAAAAATTACACAACTGCTTTTTTAAAAATAAATAAATATATATTTTTAATTAGTAACAATTCTAATTAAAGCTAACGATACTGATTTCTCCGACAGTTAACCTGGTCTTTATTTATAAAACATTTTTCTTTAAATATTTTTATCTACACACGTAAATATATATTTAAAGAAAAGAAAGTCTGTTTCATCTGTAACAAATTAGATTAACAGTCGGAAGAAGAAGAAGAAGAACAGAAAAATTAACTGGTGACCATCACTATATTAATAAACTCGGCATTAATTTGAATCTAATTGAGATGTTATCAGGGTCGGTGTGCTTGAGTGTGAGTCGCGTGAGGAGCTTGGCTGTGTTTTGGAGCAGCAGCAGGCCAGGCCAGGCCTCTGCAGTGAAGTACTATATGTCTGCTACATCACGTCATCCTCTGTTGAGCCAGAGCGCCATTTTATCTGGTGGTGTTTCTCTTTTTTTACCTTTCAAAACCAGCCATTTTCAAACTGAAATTACTACTTTACTTCCACATCTTATTCCTCCCAGCTTTCTTTAGACATTCCTCAAACCCTTCCACCTTGTTTTTTTTTTTTTCCGGCCTGTTCAACTGTGTCGTGGGTCTCTGGAACCGTGCAGTGCGAGACCCGTTAACGCAGGTACGTAACCTAAACATATATACACACACATATATATACATCCATTTATTTATACATCCATATACACAATCATCTATCTATATATATATACACTTTCCATAACATATTTTCTCTTCCTCTCTCTCATCATGCGTTCCGATCGTCATATCTTCATCATCTTTATTCATTACATCGATCACGTATTTTCGTTTCCGCCAACCGTTTCCTTTTAAACATCTCTCTCTCCATTTGTTTATGTTTTACTTGTCATTTGTCTGCCTTCGCCTCACCTTTTTTCCCAGCTTGCCTTTCATTTTATATATTATTCTCTTTTCTGTGTATCTGTTTCTTTTTTTAATCTTTTCCTTTCCTCTCGGCGAAAGCAGCAATTTATTATTTCTTTCTTTTGTATATTTTTGCTGCTCGTTACAGTTTCTTTCTTTCTTTCTTTTATTAAATCAAAAACCGCCCCCAATTAATGTCATTTCGGACACCATCGTGCACAGATTTCAACTTTAAATTCATATATACACACACAAAGTAATGTCCTCCATCACCCATATATATATACTTGTAGGTATATATAATATATGTGTATATATATATATATATATATATGTATATAGATCTGTTGCTTCTGCTAAATATTAATATGTGTATGTGTTCACATACACATCATGTTCTCCATCATAACGTATATACATATATATAATAGTATAAAATATGGATTCAGATAATTATATATACATGCATACATATACGTATGCACATATATATCCATGCATACATATATATACATACAATATCCCCGATCACAATACATACATGCACATGTGTGTTGCATACACACACACACACACACACACACATGTATGTATGTATAATGTTAACTGTTTCGGTACATCGTGCATTATTGAAGAACAAATGTCATCTAATAAAACATTATTCCTCTATGATTCCATCTGGGCTCCCCCCTCCCCGTTGTGTTTCTTCAGCAATAATCATTCCTATTATTTTTAGCATATCTTAAATGGTTATCATGTATTCCAACATGAGCTAGGAAGACATTAAAACACACACACACACAACGTATTTTACAGCCTTTCATGTATTGATTATTGTTTTTTACTGTGTCAATACAGGAGAATGACAATTACATAAAGAGCGAACTCTTGGAAGATTGTAGTTTGTCATGTTTTGTCGCCCATTCGAGTTGTGTGGCAAACATTATACATCCACATAAATGATTTTGTACACGGCATTTGCGAGATCAGGCCTAAGTCAACCCTTCTACATCACACACACACACACACACGTGCATATGTTGTATAGACATGCATGCACACGTATTTACATTGTACAAATATAGCACAGCTGAAGTGTATACATACATGCACACCTTATATACATACATACATACATAATAATATACATTCACTGTATATGCACATAAATTATGCTCGCAGTATATATACACGTACATAGTACACACACACACATATATTATACACGCATGGACATATTCAATCTTTGCTGTTCATATTTCTGTATTAATAATACTTGATTGTACAAGCTGTATTTTACTCTACATACACGCACGCATACTATATATAATCTACACATGTACAGCATATACACACTTGCAGTAATATATAATATATATATGCTCACACACACACACGCACGCATACATTGTCCTCTCACTACACAAACACACACACATATGTATATATTAACCTCGCACTACACACACAGGGACACCTTCTGTTCTTGCTGATCATATTTCTGTTTTTTTTTTTCAGTTGATATTAAATAATTGCACAGGGTGTATATTTACCCTCAAATATCTTTCAACCTTGCATTGTCCATTTATTATTATTATTATTATGACAAAGATTAAAAACCGAGACCGCCACAAACCTGCAGTCCGTCCGTCTGTCTGTCTGTCTCCATGTCTAGGTTTGTCTGTTTCGTTATATCCGGCTTGAAATTACATCAACCACATTCAATGTTGGGTTTGTAATAACATTTTGTGGCGAATGTTGAATGGCTTTTCGAGAAATTTGCTATGCTGAAAAATTGGATTGGTAATGTGTGTTTATATATATATATATGTATATGTTCGTACATGTGTATGTGTGTAAGTTTGTACATGCATGTGTATGCATGCATATATATGTATGTGTGCGTATATATATATATATATATATGTGTGTGTGTGTGTGTGTTTGTAAATGTGTATACATGTTATAGGATGTGTCAAGTTGAAGATCGCAGCATTTTAAATTTTTTACTCAATTACACACACACACACATTGATTTTTTTTTTAGACTGAAGTTGTCAGTAACCTCGAAGTTTCGGCTTACCAGCCATCATCATTATGCATATATATGTGTATGTGTGTATATATATCTATACATACATGGACACACGTCTTTTGCTTTCATTTTTTAATTTTATTTCATATTTATTATATACACTATATATATATATATATATTTATCTATAGTGGCGATGTTGTGGTGTTTAATGTTTCAATTGGTGATTGATTTTGTCGGTGGCCTTGTAAGAAGGGAGAGCGATAATCATTATCGTCAGGATTATTACCACTGCAGCCGTCATCACCATCACACAGCAGCGGCTGTCGCATGCTCTTATAATAATAATAATAATAATAATAATAGCAGCAGCATCTCCCCCTCTCTCTCTCTATCTATCTATCTATGTTCATACGTCCCTTCCCTTTCTCTCCAGCCCTGTCTCTATCTCCTACTCCCCTTCCCTCTCTGTCTTCTCTCTTCATCCTTCTCTCTTGTCTTTTCCTTCCGCCTCTTCCCATTCCTCCCTTTCTTTCTCTTCCTCCTCCTCCTCCCAGCAGCTGCCCCAGATACTTTCACTCAGCTAAGCATTATTATTATTATTATTATTATTAATAATGGTTTCATTTGTGTTTGTTGGTTTTTATAGGCCACTGTTCACCTTCCACGCATTCATTTACAACATCGTCGACAACACACACACTCTATTATCATTAAGATGACAAGCTGGCATAATCATTAGTGCGTCGGACAAAGTGGTGCTCGGCGCTATTGCTTCCTGCCTTTTTTTTACGTTCTGAGTTCAAATACCGCCGTGGTCGACTTCGCCTTTCGTCCTCTCGTTGTCCAAGTACTGGGGCCCGATCTAATCGCCTAGTTCCTTCCCTCCCAAAACCTGCTGACTCTGTGCTCAAAATTGAAGCCATTATCGTTATCGGCGAGCTAGCAGACTCGTCAGCACGCCGGGCGAAATGCTTAGCGGTGGTATTTCGCCCGTCGCCGCATCCTGAGTTCAAATTCCGCCGAGGTCGACTCTGCCTTTCATCCTTCGAGGAAGGATTTAACTGAATAATTTGATCTCCAACTGGAGTTTCCTTCTGCCAATCTTCAGGTTTTACTTCGAAGACTTTCTTGACAGAAAGGAACTGTATATAAATAGGTTTATTATGCGTGGCTCCGTAAATCAAGGCCCAAGCTCTTGGTGGTGCGAATTTGCGAGCAGTTGTTGTATAGCCCCAGGTCAGTCGGACCTGATCAATTAGATCCATAATCAAATGTGTTCTCTCGCTGACTCGAGGGACATTTCCTGTTATTTTTAGGAAGTTGTGTGGCTGTGTAGACGTTTCCTTGTTGCCATGACAGTTTCGTCCTTAAAATATGATGGGGTGGGCATGAATGCCACGGATTCTCATGACCTCACGAGCCTAAATAGATGTCTGTTGTACAGCCGGTACAGAGCAAAGTTCGAAGACATTTAAAAAAAAATTAATTATATATTTTCGCAGCCCCCTATAATTAAGATATTAAAATCTTGGTAATGAGATATTTCCACACATGAAAATCACCACGGCCCACGCTCTTTCTCTCTGCTCTAGTTAAATAACCCGGAAAAATCGATTTAAAGGAAATCTACATACATGT
>NC_069006.1:24597174-24597749 GCF_001194135.2 Octopus bimaculoides
ATATATATATATATATAACCCTTTTGTATGATGATGACATCTGCTAGCCAGTATCCGCGGAGGAGCTTTCGAAAGCACGCTATGTATTACCCAGATAATTTTGCCTAGGGTGGTGGAAATAGAACTCGGAGCTTGAGTATATATTTTTCACTATTAATAATCGATAGAAGTTAGTGACTTTAAAAGCCGCGAGTTTCGTGATTGGCACTCGTATGTGTGGATGGTGAAATTTTATCCTTCAGTGATCTAATTAAGAATGCTAAGACATTACATTATAAAATATATTGGTCTCTTTTTTTCCCCCTCTTCTCCTCTTCCCCGCTCTCTCTTTCTCTCTCCGGCATCTTTGATATCACTAAATAAATTAATATATAAATAGAGTAAAATACAATAAAATAACCACACACACACACACACTCAGCCAAACTTGTATTGTCATGTCCTTTTGTATTCTGATGATCTGATTAAAGTTGCTATTATCATTTCTGATGTCAGCGCTATACACAAAAGTCTAAAACCCACCTGCCTTGAACCGAGGAACACACACACACACACACACGCACACACACACACAC
>NC_069006.1:24597759-24599050 GCF_001194135.2 Octopus bimaculoides
ACCTACCACCAGTACTACTGCTGCTGCTGCTGCTACTACTACTGCCCTGTGTAGTCAATCACTCGATTTGCTGGAAACAGCAGCTAAGTCTCTCTCGAATTCACGACCTTACGTCTTCGAAAAAAAAAAAAGAAAGGAGAGGAGGGGTGACAGCACGTTGCACAATGTAATCCTAAATTCGTCGTCTGAATAAACGATGGGGGTGGTCGCAAATAGAACGCCGGCAACCTTAGATCTATCTTGTCTGCTTCTACAGGGCTCAGCCGGGGCCGTTAGCAGTAAGGTCTTGATGCAGTGTACAGCCACTACCCAACACTATTATCGCTACCACCGCTACTATCTCTGCCAATATACATAGAGAGACCGCCGCTAATACATCTAATAGTACTATTACCGTCGCCTCCACCACCACGACCACCACTGGTTACCATTCACCTGTTGTACTATTATTGCTTCTGCTACTACTACTGTTAGTTTCACCATTGCTGCTACAGTTTTTTAAATTTTTTTATCACACTCGACCATCTTTATTCGAACAGCCACTGTATAGTCGCTCGACCCGCCAGAAATAACAGCCAAATCTCATTCGAGTCACGTTCAAGTACTATTGACTTCAACGAGGTAAAAAAAAAAAGGGGAAGCGTGAGGTAGTCCCTGGGATTTCATTTATAAGCATTTTGTAGCAGTGGTCACGCCTGCACTTGTTTTCATCATAGTTCTTACTCGATGACGGATGTCCTGGGGCTAAAAAAAACCAACTAGCTCTGCACGCTGCAGCGATGGAAACTCTTCGTAGTCGATCGCTCTGCTAGAAATAGCAACCAGATAGCTCTTTAGAACATGCTGTACCTTCTCAACTAATAAAAAGGTACATCGAATAATGGGCGGAGGTAAAGAACCCGTCCACCACCCGTTTTCTTCGTAACAAAAACCCTAAACGCCGGGTGTACGTATTCTTTACTTTCACCTAATAATGTACCTGGTGGCCACGGTTGGTATGTCTTCGATTGAAAGTCTCTTGAAGTCAAGGTTGTCTTGAGGCTTAAGTTTGTGACATTTGTAGGAAGAACAGCTGTGAATGGTTGGGTCCCGGGATGCTCTTGAAGTGATTATGGAGATTTTGAACTCAGAATGTAGAGTGCTGAAGTTGGATGTTGTCGTCTGCTTAGTTTGTCTGTTCTACCTTTTCTGTTTGCGTTGGGAGTTCAAATCTCATCGAGGTCGACTTTCCGGTGTCGATTAAACATTTAAAGTACCAGACAAGTATTGGGGAAGAAAGAAGAAGAAAAAA
>NC_069006.1:24599289-24600289 GCF_001194135.2 Octopus bimaculoides
TGGAAAATAAAATTAGACAAACAAAGCGAAAAAACTACCTATGAGAATAGCTGCCAACATTTTACATAACAAATACCACAACCACCAATTATAATTATAATAATAATAATAATAAGCAGAAATTTTACTAATAATGATAATCTACTTTGTGCTGCATATTTTATCTAATCTTTCCCATTACTCATTGTGAAAGTTTGAAATAAATTTTGATAAACAACAGGAAAGAATAACAAAACAAATTGTAAACTAAGTTTTTAGTCATAAGACTTACATATTTATATTATTATACTCCGTTGTATATATGTATGTATGTTTGTATGCATCTATTGTCTGTCTTATTAGGTCAGATCGACATAGCTAGTTCGCTCACCTTACTCGTTGTTCAGACATATTATTTATATGTTTATACAGTTTGGGATTTTTATTGACCTTTCCCGGGTAAATTGTTTATTTTTATTTACCTGCTTAATTACTTATTCACCTGTCCGTCTCTCTACTTTGTTTTTTAGAATTTTTTCCCATACTTTGTGTTTTGACAACTTTTTTCTGGTTAATTCTGAGCTGATTGTTTTATGTTTTACAAAAACTTTTTTCGGGACATTGAACTCCAACTATAAAACGTATGAATTTTACTCATTTTCTATTTCATTATTATTTTTTTTTCTTTAATTTTATTTTGTGCATTCGTTTTCGTAATTAAACGATAATTACTCTCAGCCATCAGAAATACGAAAAATCTTCTATTAACCTCTTAAATTGGCTCCACACAGGTTTCCTAGTGTAAACTTAAGGTCGAATGTTTATAGTTTTTGCGTTTTGTCCTCTTCCTTCTCCTCCTTCACTCGTGAGAAAGAAAGAAAGAAAGAAACATTACATCTATTAAAAAAAAAATGACAGACGTAAGTTTTTTTCTTCTCTTTCTCTCCTATCTTGTCGCGTTTATCTTCATTTATTTACCTCGGTACCTCCTTGAACGGAACACACCCCCAAAAATCTTTTC
>NC_069006.1:24600773-24608582 GCF_001194135.2 Octopus bimaculoides
GTATCTTGTGTTTCGTTTCATCGATGGCGTTTTTCGCATTTCATCTTTTTTCTAAAATGGTCTTTCTTCGCCTTTCCGTTTTCGCTTCCCGTCTTCTGGTTTATCAATTGTGTGTATATATATAATATATATATATATATATATATATATATATAGTGAAACTGTAGTACCCGAGTTGTCGATAATGACAATAATTGCTGAAACGTGTTCACAATGACAGTTGTTAATGCGAATATGAAAATGTCAAAATAATAGGAAAAATAAGAAAAAGAAACTATATCCATCGCTCTCCAATTATTATAATACAGGTCTGGTTACTTTTAATATTGTACAATATGTTGTAGTCAGTGATTCCCTCGTTGTTAAATGATGATCGTTTCGTTTTCGCTGCCTTTTTTGTTTTCGCTCCTCCCTTAATGGCTTTTAAACATTTTTATTTAAAAAAAAAATGAAATATATTTTCCCCATTCTTGGGTTTCTATAGAATCTGTTCAATGATTTGTTTCGAGAACGTTCGGTAGAATCATCACAGTTAAAGCCACATACATCTCTTTCTCTCTCTCTTCTCTCACATGTATAATGGATGGAATTATAGACAGCCTAGTTATTATAGAAAGAAACCAAATGTATTTAATAAATCAGCCATTATATAACATTTCTTTCTTTGGCAATGTCTTCGGTACCAACAGAAGAAATAAAGACGAAATGGGGCGGAGGAAAAAAGCTCAGTTTTTATTGTACGAGACCTTAATCAAAGTAGCAGATGTCTTTTTAGACATTGTATATCAAGGAATATAGTGGCCAACATGTCTTAACCTTTTTTCTGTTTTTTTTTTTATTTTGAGACGGTAGCATATCCGTTGAGCGAGATTTGGCTGTTATTTCTAGCTCCTGTAGAAGCTTTTCTTTTTTGTTTTCTTTTTGAAGTCGATCACATGTGAGTTGAGTGAGATTTGGCTGTTATTTCTAGCCCTCGCAGAAGCTTCCCCGTTATTCGTTCAATGCAGTGGGAGGAAAATAATGAATGGAAGCGTGTAGACTGTATTATTAGAAGAGACCTGATATTTTTCACTCCAGTTAATTTCCTATATTTGGCATCTGTTAACAGCATTTTAAAATATTGGTCAGATCGACTCTAGCCTGCAACACAGTACTGCCAGGATTGGTGGCATCGTTTATACACCATTTGCTTGTAACCTTCTACCATTGAAGAAAAAAAATATAGATATTGTCTTTTACTGCAAGGAATGGTGACATCGTTTGACACCCACAAACCACTTGCAACCTTTCTAACATTGAAGACAAAAAAAAGAACATTAGAAATTTTAAAACTGAACAGCAATAGGAGACTAATTTATATGAGTATGTTCTTTTATCTGTTACTTGTTTCAGTCAGTAGACTGGGGCCATGCTGGGGCACTGCCTTGAAGAATTCTTAGTTGAATGAATTGATTCCAGTACTTCTTCTCAAGCCCGATACTTATTTTATTGGTTGTGTGTATATACATATGTGAGTGTGTGTCTGTATACGATGGGCTTCTTTCAGTTTCCATCCACCAAATCCACTCACTTCTATCATAGCCCAAGGCTATAATAAAAGACACTTACCCAACGTGCCATGTAGTGAGACTGAACCCGGAACTATGTGGTTGAGAAGCAAACTTCTTACCACACAGCTACTCCTGACCCTATTTTCCTACTTCTAAACTTTCTTTTCTATTCTGGATTATTGACCACATCGTTATAAATCCATGTTTCTTACTGTAGTGTGTGGGTGAGTGTGTATATATATATTTGGGCTAAGCGCTAATTATTTACGGCTTGCATTTAGGCACTTTAGTCTGTTTACTCAAGTTACTGATATGATGAAATTGTTTCCCTCTAATGTTTCATAGTGAAGTTTCTATTTCTAGAAAAGTTCTCCGCTTTGTAAAAATTTCTTCAGAAATGTTCAAACATTCAGTATTTGTTGCACCACTAACTCTTCTTGAACCAATAAGTAGAACCTCATCGTTGTTTTTTTTGTTTTTTTTTGCTTCCACTTTTCCATGCTTGCATGGGTCGGATGGAATTTGTTGAGGTGGACTTTCTATGGCTGGACGTCCTTCCTGTCACCAACCCTCGTTTGTTTCCAAATAAGGTAAAAAAAAATCCCTTCCTTGGTTGGACATGTTTTTATGAAAGTTTGGAAACAGACACTACTTGTATGATGGTGGACACTCGTTTACAACAATCACATGTCAAAACAATGCCAAATCTCTCTCTCTCGTACACACACACACACATGATGGGCTTCTTTCAGTTTCCATCCACCAAATCCACTCACTTTGGTTGTCCTATGGCTATAGTAGAAGCCATTTGCCCAAGGTGCCATGTAGTGGGACTGAACCTGGAACCAAGTGGTTGAGAAGCAAACTTCTTAGTCACACAGCTGTGCCTGTATATAAGATATGGTGTCATTCATGGCTGGAATTGCTTCGATCCTAGGCCTGCTTGATCAGGGCTGACTTACGGCCAAATACCTCAATTTCCTGTCTATATTATCATCATTTAACATCCATTTTCCATTCTGGCATGGGTTGGACAGTTTGATGGGGGCTGGCAAGGCTGGAGAGCTGCTCCAGTTGTCTGTGTTGGCATGGTTTCTAATGCCAGCCATTTTACAATGTGTACTGAGTGCTTTGTACAAGGTGCTGGCACTTAGTAACATGGCGCCAGTGCAGATGCTTCGTATCTGGTGCAGGGGCTTTTTACATATTGATAAATTGAGATATTGAAGAGTTGTGAAATGATGACTGAAAGACGGTCCATATATTTGTGGACCACTTAACAGTGTATGAAACTCGGTCATTTTAAAGCTCTATTTTACTAAAAAATAACTCTACAAGCGTAACCTGGAATGTATCTCCAGGCTGTCTGTCCTCACTGATATGGTTGTGTGTGTGGATTTCACAGAAATATTGACAGGTCATTTCCTTTGCTGGACGACAATACTTTCACTCTGTCTGTATTTCATGGAAACACTCACAGGACATGGGAACGAGATCGGTGATTCTCAGTATTTTGTAACTTGACATCGTTTTAGTGAATACTGTTTCACGAATATCTGCAATACAGGTTTTTGCACACACAAAAAAATATATTCAGTAAAACTGAAACTAATGCTTGTCTTTCCTAAATATTTTCATTATTCTCATTTACTATTCATTTTCCTTGCTGGACTGGTTTGGGACAGTTTGATTAGATCCAGTAAACTGTGGGGCGACATTGGGCTCCATTGTCTGTTTTGGCATGGGTTTCTGTGGTTGGATGCCCTTCCTAATGCCAACCACTTTATACTGTGTTCTGGGTGCATTTTTTTATCTCTCCTTTGAGAGCTCGTAATGTCCCCAGGGGCTTACTAGGGCTCTTGTTGAGAATCTCAGAATTGACTGAATGCGGAGTAGAACTATACATGCGTTTGTCAATGTGTGTGAACACACACTCGCACACCCTTTGTCTATACAGACTATATACATTGTACATTGTGTATGTGTGTGTGTGTATGTATGTATATATATATACACACCCATGCTGGTGCCACATAAAATGCACTCGTTCCACTTTGTAAAGTGATTGATGTTTGGACAGCATTTTACTAAAACATGTCTATATTCTGTAACTCATTGACTAGCATACTTGTTTTCCATGAATTATTTAATGTGTGTGGGAGTGTTTTCGTATTATTTTATTAAATGCTAAAGAACATGTATATTCAGATAATTTCTTTCGATACAGTTTGCTGTAAGTAATTGACTACGAGGACAGAGCATTTATTAAGCGTGAGTTTTTGCTCTGGCTACGCCCCAGTAAATCAGACAAAACAAGCGTGCAGTTCATGTGACACAGGAGCAGAACATGTCTCTCTCGCTGAGTTATTGTGGTGGCTTTAATAAATATTTTCTTGTCATTTGAGCCTTGATTTTTGAGGGCTCCTGTGATCACAGCCATGACTGTTTTGTAATAATAAACCTCCATAGTAATATCGGTTTCAAATTTCGGTGCAAGGTGGTGGGAGGAGGTAAGTCATTTGTATTGACCCCTCCCTCTCCCCCAGTAGTCAACTGGTACTTATTCTGTCGACCCCCCCTAAAAGGATGAAGGGCAAAATCTGACCACGGCAGAATTTGAACCCAGGATGTAGAGATGGACAAAATGCTGCTAAGTATTTTGCTCGGCATACTAACGATTCTGCCTGCTTACCACCTTAAACTACCTGTAAATAATAATAATAGTAATAATAATAATAATCCAAATAACAATAAACAAACAAATTAGTAGAGAGGAGTTGATGGAAATTTGGCTGCTGTTTCTAGCAAGCTGAGCAACCACTTAGTGATTTGCTCCTATTAGTTTATTTTTGTCTTTTTGTATTTTAAAATTATTGGTGTCAGTTATTGAGCTGAATAATAGTAGTAGTAGTAGTAGTAATAGTATAGCTGAATAGACAATTTGCTTTTGAACCTCAATTAGCAAAACAAACAAAAAAACTTTTGTAATTAACTCTTAGTTTTCTGTATTATTTAAAATTTGTTTTACATTGTAATATTGTTTATTTGTTTATTGAAAAACTTGATAAAAAGCTTTTTTTTTTTTCTTTTGCAGCTGTTTCTTAAGTTAGACACTGCAAAGAAGAAAAAAAAAGAAATTATCAAATTCAAATCCATTTCTATTTTCTACAAACTCTTCTAGTTGTGTGTGACCTATATAAAAACTGATCGGTTTTTCTGTCCTTGCCTTTGTGTGAAACATGTTTAAAGCAATACCCTTAGTGAACTCTGGAGGTGTTTCTGTGCATTTCAACAAAATGTTTTGTGGTATTTCTTTTCACTCTTTATGTTGCGAGTTCAAATCCTGCTGCGGTCAACTTTGCCCGTTAACCTTCTTGGGTTAATAAAAACATGTAGTGCTCAAATACTGGTGTTCATATAACCCCTTGACTAACTTTGCTGCACAAAACTGCTGGCCACACAGTTGGGTCTTTTCTTTGACATGCCAGTCCCAATACAGCTGTGTGACATGAAGTGTTTTGCTTGAGAGCACGACATGCCACCTAGTCCAGGAATTTGAACTCCTGATCTAGCAACCGTGAGTGTAACACCCTAACCACCAGGCTATGCACCTGCACATATATTATGGACAGACAGATGCCATCGTTCAACAGTGGGGTCATCATTCCTCTACAATATACATAGCATATATTTTTCTACAATTTATATACCATTATAATATAGGTTCCAAAATTTGGCGCAGTGCCAGCAATTTTGGAGGCGGGGGTAAGTCGATTACATCGCCCCCACTGCCTGGTGCTCTATTGGTATTTATTTTATTGACCCTGAAAGAATCAAAGGCAACGTCGACTTCAGTGGAATTTGAACTCAGAATGTAAAGCTCAGTTGAAATGCCGCTGAGCATTTTGCGCTGCATGCTACCAACTCAACCAGCTCACCACCTTAAATATGCCATTACGATATAGCCACCACACACACACACACACACACATCCTGTCTTGACAATACATACATGTGATACACATTCCAACTTCACCAATGATGTCATAATATCTGTAATATCTACACAGAGATGAATTCTCCTTGTCTAGTTCAGCTGTTATTTGAGAAAGCAATGGCTGGATTTAGCCATTGCTAGTTAGCACACTGACCTCACTGTTATTATTAGTTCAATACTTGACGATGTAAAAATCAATCATTCTATTCCATTTTTATTGTTTACTAACGTTTTTTTTAAATATTTTCTTTCACTTTGGTGATTTCTTAATTTATATTCCAATGGTTCGGTGTTTGTCGGATGAAAATCTATTTAACTCACTCACTCTCACCTCATTTGTGTGTGTGTGTGTGTGTGTGTATCCTCATCATTTAGCATCCGTTGTCCATGCTGGCATGGGTTGGACGGTTTGACCAGGGATGGTAAGCTGAGTGGCTGCACCAGACTCTAGTCTGATTCAGCGTGGCTTCTACAGCTGGATGCTCTTCCTAATACCAACCACTCTGAGAGTGTAATGGGTGCTTTTACATGTCACTGGCACGAGTGTCAGTTGAACGACACCAGTATCTGCCAGGACTGTGATTATGCTTGGTTTGATGGGTTTTCTTCTCAAGGACAGCATATTACAAAAGGTCTTGGTCATTTGTCATGGTCTCTGTGAGGCCCAGCACTATATACACACACACACACACACACACACTGGCACTCCATTGATTATGACAAGTATTCCAATTGATCCAGTCTAGAGAATGGCTTGCTCATAAAATTAGTGCGCATGTGGCTGAGCACTCCACAGACACCACATGTGGTTCTCGGAGAGATTTCAGTGTGACACAGAATGTAACAACACTGGCTCTTTGAAATAGAAATACACCTCATTTTTGCCAGCCGAGTGGATTGGAGCAATGTGAAATAAAGTGTCTTGCTCAAGGACACAATGCGTTGCTAGGAATCAAACTCTTGTTTATTCATTGTCCAATTATTACATACGATATATAAATATATGAATAGAGTAGATTGTGTCAACTTTGATATATTATAAATGTATGTCTATCTCCACTCCCAAGGGGAAGAAAAGTTTGTGTAAACAAATCTTTCCATACAAGTTGACTCAATGAAAAGCAACTGGCTTATGTTGCATATCCCTATTTATTTCAGCTATTGTCAATTTAATCCTTCACTGTTGCCATTCCCAACACGCCCTACACATGGTGTTAGGATACGTTGAAATGTTCATATGTGGATTGGCAGCGGTTTTTCTGCTGTTAAGGTTTCATAGCAACAAGGCTGCATGTGGGGAATTTGGAAGAAAAGGATACCGTCTTTCTGGTGGAGAGTTTGGTAGGTTTCGAAACTAAAGGGTTAAATAATTGTTTGTTCAGCCCTCATGTCAAAACTATTGATTGGTTATTTATTCAGATTGTGGACTTCTCCAAGTCATATCTTCATATTCTCGATGTCAAATTCTCAATGGTGTGTTTTGTTCATCCACCCTTCAACTGCAGTATAGCATCCTGGTGCAGTCTTCTACCTGGCCAGCTCCTGTCAAATTATCCAACCATGCCAGCATGGAAGACAGACATTAAATGATGATGCAAGCATGTCAAAAGAGCCCGTTTATGCAAGATGGTATCATTTGCTTAGAATTCTCTATAAAGACATGTCTGGGTTATTTGTTGCTTGGAAACAGGTGAAGGTAGGTGATAGGAAGAGCGTCCAGCCGTAAAAAAAACAAAACCAGCCTACCTCCCCAAAGGTTCATCTGACCCATCCAAGCATTGAGACGATATCAGTTATGTAAGAGTTGTGGTGGTGCTGATGCTATCAAAGCAAACTGAATGAGTTCCATTGTCTTAGTAGTAATATAGATTATTGATTAGTTGTAGGAATGAAACTGTGAATGAATGAATGAAGAGAGGGGCGGAGAGGAGGAGGAGGAGGCAGCCCAAAGAATAATCTAGATGCTGTGAAATATCTCTGTCTTCTATCAGTCTCATGAACATAATAATGGCTGTTTGCAGCTGGGGAAGTCGAGGCTGGACTACTTTGTGTAATGGTCTCTTAGATTTAGACATTGGTTGGTGAAACGACGAGGCAAGAAAACATTATTTGACGTTAGGTGTGGTGTGCACTGCCTGTTTATGTGTGTATGTGTGTGTATATACATAGATATATATATACACACACGTATCACATATCTGTGTGTGTATATATATATATATATATATATATATATATATATATATATACACACACACACAC
>NC_069006.1:24608602-24610494 GCF_001194135.2 Octopus bimaculoides
TATATATATATATATATATGTATATATATGTATGTATATATATGTATGTATATATATGTATGTATATATATGTATGTATATATATATATATATATACATATATATATATACACACACACACACAAACTTATGAGTGTGTGTTACACTATCTTTGTCTGTTGCTATGGATGGGCAAATTTTAGCATTTCTATGTTGAATGAGTCAATCATTTTATATTTGTTTCATTTTTCTCTCACACACACACACATATATGATGGGCTTCTTTCAGTTTCCATCAACCAAATCCACTCACAAGGCTTTGGTCAGCCCGAGGCTATAGTAGAAGACACTTGCCCATGGTGCCACGCAGTGGGACTGAACCTGGAACCATGTATTTGATAAGCAAGCTACATACCACACAGCCACTCCTGCGTCTATATGTATAGATATATACACATACATCCCACGTGTGTTTGTGTCTCCTCATGTTGACATCATGTGATAGTTGTAAACGAGTGTCACTGTCATACAAGCAGCGTCACTCATTTCCATTAATTCTGTGAGAACATGTCTTGACCGAGTGGGGTGGGGAGTAATATTACCAGTACCGGAAACGGGTGAGGGTTAGCAACAGGAAGAGCGTCCGACTAGAAAAATCTGCCTCAATAAGCTCAGTGCAACCCATGCAAGCATGGAAAAGTGGATGTCAGAATAACGATGATGATTTACAAATGACGGCTTTCCTTGAGTGTTTTCTATATTGTTAGAAGACTGAAATCTGTTGAATCCACTTGGCAGTGGTTTTTGCATCCAAACCTGGAACATTATTCGCATACAAACATCCGTTACATCAGATATTTAATTTTTCATTGTTTTGGTTTTGTTTTTTGCTTGTTTTTTCTTTCTTTCTTTAGCAGTTCTATAGAAGTGTGTCTTCCATTTATCTTAGTATTGATTTCATCCTCAGACATACTGCATCAATCCTGATGTATTGCTAGTATTTATTGACCATAAGACATGAACTAAGTACAGAGAGAGAGAGAGAGAAGGAGAGCAAAGCAATATGTTTGCATGTAGTTAGGCTAATTGTGGTACTGTTTCTACTAACTGACCAACTGGCAATCTTGTGTACAGAAGGAAAAAAAAAAGTCATATTATGACAACAGCGCTAGACCGGGTTTTCCCACATTGTAAAAACAAGGGATGCCTTGACAAAGACTAAAGGCTGTCTCATTCCCAGTGGGCTTCCTGCACCCTTGGACACCAACTTGAATATTTCTACATGCCTGCATACATAGATGGCAGGCTTCCTCACAGTTTCTCTTTACAAAATCCACTCGCAAGTCATTGGTGAATCTGATATTATAGTAGAAGACACTTGCGCAAGGTGCTGTGCAGTGGAACTGAACCCAAAACCACATGATTGCAAATCAAGCTTCTTAACCACATAGCCACACCTGCACATGTACAAATGTAACAAATCTTGTGATTCCAAATTAAAGAGAAGCTTTAAAAACCATATTCCAATAAGTCCTGGGGTTGTTTGTAACTGTCCATGAAATATATTAGCTCTCGTTTCTCACCAGAATACATTCGGTTAAGTATTTATTTAAATTGATTCCTCGGTGAATACTTACAAGCTGTAACGTCAAACAGCGATGTCGTTAAATATTTAATACGAAACGTTCTGTCTGTTTACTCATTTCACAGGATGTTGAACGGCCGAGTTGATGTCTGTATTTAAGCGAGCCATTTACAAATGATCGCAAATACTTTCTGACTCGGTGCCGTTCAGTGCCTTTCTATTTTCGCTAACAAATTTATTGGAACAGGAAATAAATCTTTCATTGCTGCTATCGGCTGCTAATGTTTATGATGTCTCTTTTCATTTTAGCAAAAAAAAAAAAAAAAAA
>NC_069006.1:24610696-24611764 GCF_001194135.2 Octopus bimaculoides
AAAAAAAAAAAAAAACAGAAACGTATGGGTTAATTTTAGATTGTGTCTTAACAACCATTAGCTGGTCGTCATTAATGTTCTGCAGAAAATCCTCATTGTTGAATGCCATTAAGTAACTCGTTCACAAGCCAGTCGAGAAAACTGGATACTTTCATATAAGTACTTAGTAATGGCTGCCAATGGCTTGTAATTCGATTCACTTGCCATACAAACTGCTTGGATTTGTAAATTATTATTTTTCTCTATCTTTTACTGGTTTCGGTTATTAAACTGCGGCCATGCTGGGGTTCCACTTTGAAGAATTTTTAGTTGAACAAATGACCCCAGTGTTTTTTTTTGTTTGTTTTTTAAACCTGGTTTTGGTTCTGACAATCTCCTTTGCCAAACCACTAAGTTATGGGGATGTAAACACACCAACACTGGTTCTCAAAAACACACACATACGATGGGATTTTTTCAGTTTCTGTCTACCAAATCCACTCAAAAGGCTTTTGTTGGTTCAAGGCATTTGGTCAAGGCTCCATTTAGTGGGCTTGAACCTGGATCCATCTGGTTAGGAAGCAAACTTCTTTCCACACAGCCATGCCTGTCAAATATTCATTCTTTTTCCGGGATTCTTCACTTGAAGCACAATTCCTTGGATTCATTGGAATTTTGGTGACCTGTTGGTGCCGCATGGCTGTGTGGTGAAGAATTTCAGTGTAGAAACTGTGTGGACACAGTTGGCTAACATACTCTCTTAGAAACAGCTGTGAGATTAAAACTGAAGAAATATAGTGTGTGTGTGTGTGTGTGTGTGCATATATGTGGGTGTGTGTCTGTAGGTATTTGGGGGTGGTGGATGTACGTGCATGTGTATATGTGTGTGGGGGTGTGAATGACTTTGTGCTTTTCATTTTCTTCACATAATCACTGACTGTAAACGAAACAACAGCCTTTGCTAACAATCCAGATGGTGTCATATGCTTGTCAGCATGTCTTGCTGGACTGTTACTGGCTCAGTACACTAGAGGACTCAGCTTGCTTGGAGACCAGTGTTGGCAACAGGTAGGGCATTCAGCTATAGAA
>NC_069006.1:24613132-24614701 GCF_001194135.2 Octopus bimaculoides
TCAGGCTGAAATGGTTTTGTGATGTGTTTTGGTTTTAGATATTGGTGCAGGTATGGCTGCGTGGTTTAGAGGCATATTTTCCCAACTGTGTGATCTTCAGTTCAGTGCTAACCATAGTCTTGTGAGTGAATTTGGTAGATGGGAAGTATGTGTGAGGAAGTCCCGAAGAGCGTAGCCTCAAAATGTCCAAAGACTTTTCCATTCTTCTCAAGCATTGAATTAATACACCTGCTTGTTGTTCCTTCACCTGTCCTTTGTTTTATGTAAATTTGAACTATATAGGCACAGGAGCGGCTGTGTGGTAAGTAGCTGGCTTACCAACCACATGGTTCCGGGTTCAGTCCCACTGCATTGCACCTTGAGCAAGTGTCTTCTACTATAGCCTCGGGCCAACCAAAGCCTTGTGAGTCGATTTGGTAGATGGAAACTGAAAGAAACCCATTGTATATAGATATATATATATGTTTGTGTGTCTTTGTACCCCCCAAAACATCGCTTGACAACTGATGCTGGTGTGTTTACGTCCCCGTAACTTAGCGGTTCGGCAAAAGAGACCGATAGGATAAGTACTAAGAGGCCCATCATGTGTGTATTGGTCCACCAGCACTTGAGTGTTGGTTTGTTTACATCCCCATAACTTGGTTCAGCAAAAGAGACCAGTAGTATAAGCACCAAGCTTTAAAAAATAAGTACTTGGTGTCTTGTTTGACTTAAACCCTTCAAGGCAGTGCCGTAGTATGGCTGCAATCCAATGAGTGAAACCAGTAAAAGGTTTCTGCTGACTGTTCAAATTGTATTTGGAAAGCGCACACACACTCAAAATAAATAACCATGATTCTAAGGAAATTGAATTTTATATTTTGATTAAACGTTGTTGAATTTTATCTTTAAATCTGTGAGTCACATTATCTCGTCATTAATCTTATCTCCTTCCTGCTAACGAAATAGCTTAGCCTATTCAAAACTCGTCTAAATTTATCTGCTTTCGTGATGGTTCACTGTGCTGATTTTGGAATTGCGCTGTCTCATAGAAACGAGCATTTCACTTTGGTTTCATAGTGTTGATTTGACACACGAGAACTCCATCTATATTGAGATATGACTCTATCGCAGATTACTGTCACAGAAAAGCTGGTATATATTCAAAACAGATAAATATACAGAGATACATGGGATTAAGTGTACTGCTAAAATACACAAGGAAATACCTTGCTGCCAGTTTGATGTTGAACACCTTATCCATCAGGCTTTTTCACTTCCTCTTGGGTAAGCTTGGCTCATTTTACTCACTTGTGGTGGCATTTACTCGTGGTGGGTTGAGCTGGCTTTAACCAACAAGTTCACCATGTCCCTCACGGATGCTGCCGTAACTGTAGTTGTCATTCACTGTAGAGGTCATGTTTGGAGTTTCAATGGGAACACAAATTCACATGGATAAGAGGTTGACTTGACTTAGCATCAGTAGCAAGTGGAAGGTGGGGGACCAGCCTGCTTCTGGTGAGGCTTTTATGATGGTGACATTTTGGGGTCTACCTGTTTAGGCTTGTGGGAGCTGGAGAACTCGGCGGT
>NC_069006.1:24615025-24619569 GCF_001194135.2 Octopus bimaculoides
GACTACAAACGTTAATAACAAGAACATAAACCTCACACAAGTCTGCTTCAAAAGAGTGAATGAACTAAAACTAATTACGAAACCCACTCCCCACCCTTCCCTGATTTATGTCATCAATTTGTTTCATTTGTTGTTTATTTATTGCCAATTTTCTGTTTAATTAGTCATTGCTCCATTTTTCTGTTTCCCAGCTCTAATTGTGCGATTGAAGCTAGTATTCTTTATTGTGTTGGTCACCAGTTAGATTTATGAAAGACACCAAGGTGGTAGTAGTGGCAGTGGTGCTGGCGGCTGAGAAAGGGCAGGAACGGAGGACAGAATGCTTTGTTGGTTTCTTAACATTTTGAGTTCAAATCCCGGATGTAGCCGATTCAACCTTTTAGTGTTCAGATTACTGTCAAATGTAATCCCTACTTATCCACATCGTTTTCAATTAATCCTGCATATACGATGGGCTTCTTACAGTTTCCCTTTACCAAATCCACTCACAAGGCTCTGATCAGCCTGAGGCTATAGTAGAAGACTCTTGCCCAAGGACTAAACCCAGAACCAAGCTTCTTACCATGAATATAAAGCAAGTAAAAATACTTGAACCAGATAAGGCCAGTTTAAATGCTAAAGAGTTAAACAACATTCTTCGCATTCTAGTAAGAGGTGTGAATTTTTACTAAACCCATTGTTTGTAAATTCAGTGTAAAATTGACCCAATACCACATGGCATTTTATGAATGGATTTGTTCTGGCGGCAATAAGGCTGCTCAGTATGTTCCATTGAAAGTCAGTAAAGGGTTATTAAGAACTGGTTTGGATTTAATTCATGGCATATTTCACTCTTGAAATCTTATTCTCAATAAGAAATGGGAGTGTTCCTGATAGTCCTGCTTCACTTAGTTCTGTGTACTTGGGGTGGGTGGGATGTGTGCATGTTTATTTTTAAACTTCTGACCTGTTAGGCCCACCCACAAGTTAGCACAGAGACAAGAAAAGGTCCCAGAACTCAAAGGTGTTATTTTTAGTCCCAGATCAAACAAACGTATCAATTCCCCACCACCACCAATCAACCCCTCCCCCATCCTTTTTCTTATCTTTTTTCTTTCTTTTTTTTTTATCAGATGGAGGGCAATCTCAACATAGTATCAACGCCATAATAAATTGCTCCAGCATGGCTGCAGTCTAACGACTGAAACAAGTAAAATGTAAATGATACATGTTCTCACCTCCACTACCCATACACTTGAAGTTTGCATCTGAGACTAAAAAGGTTCCCCACCTCCTGGGGAATAGTAGTTTCTACTAGTGACCAGACCAGCAAGAAATAGCAGCCAAATTTAGTTGGCTGAATCTGAAGGAAGCCCATTTTGTGTTTTTATCTTCTGTCTATATTTAGATACACACATCAGTCAGGACAGGATTTGTTAGAATCTCGGCATTTTAACATTCAGGATGCCGAAAGAACTTCACTTGTGTTCTTTTATATTCTGACATTGTGTGTGTGTTAAGTGTATCTCTAAAGCTGTAAATTCTATAGAAAATCTGTAGAGTCAGCCTTGAAAGTTATGATGTTTTGCATACAAGTACATTTATGCCAACAATGCAATCAAAAATAGAAAAAAAAAGTAATGGGTGTATATGCATATTTCAAGAGTTATTGCTCTTTTATCAGTGCCACATTCAACCTATATATTTATGTATAAGTGAGCAAGTAACTTCTATTTTGGCCCAAGGCAGGTCAAAGCCCTATGGTTAGATTTGGTTGCTGAAAACTGAAAGAAGTTCTGTGTATGTGTGTGTATGTCTCCTTGTGTTGGTATGATGTGCGGAATGTAAATAAACCAGGGCTGTGGAGTATGAAACAATTAAGGAGTAGTCGGAGTCGGTAAAACTATACCGACTCTGACTCACAATGTCTTTATTCTCTAGTGTAAACCACTTATAACATAGAGGCCTACTCAAAGAACAAGTGTATGCATATGCTTTATGAGATATGTAGAAGACCACAGTCACTAAATTACATAAAGAGGAGTCGTAGTTTGTTGTTTCGACTCCACAGTCCTGAAATAAATGCCACCATTATGCAAGTGTTTCCATAAGCAATCTTCCATGAAAGCATGTCTAGACATTGTGCTGCTCGTGTTCAAAGGATTCAGAGAGCAAAATTACCTTCACCGGAAACAGTGGGAGGTTGGCAACAGGAAGCGCATCCAGCTGTAGAAAATTAACCACAGAATTTCTTTGACTCTTGTAAACATGGAAAAGAGGTCGTTAAAATGCTGATGCTGTTAGAAGTAAAAGCGAGGAGGAATAATAAGCTGACAGTTGCAGCTGAAGCACTTGACCTTTGGAGATGTTCCAGGCTAAAGTCATTGACCTGCAATTTGTTATTATCAGATATACTTTCTTGATAATCTTCAGGCTTGCACTGTTAATTTAAGATGGCACACTTCACAAGAAGCTCTGCCCACAACAACAACAGTTATAATAATAATAATAATAATAATAATAACTGCTAAGCATTTCACCTGGCATGCTAACAATTCTGCCAGCTTGCAGACTTAATAATAATAATAATCCTTCCTAATGGAGGCCTAAGGCCTCAGATTTGACGAAGGGATTAAGTCGATTGCATCAACACCAGTGTGTAACTGGTACTTATTTAATCGACTCCGAAAGGATGAAAGGCAGACGACGACCTCAGTGAAATTTGAACTCAGAACGTAGCAGCAGACGAAATACCATTCAGCATTTCGCCCGGTGTGCTAACAATTCTGCCAGCCCCCCTGCCCTGAGTGGCTCCTGTGCCGCCTGACTGGCTCCCGTGCCGGTGGCACATAAAAAGCACCCGCTACACTTTAGGAAGGGCATCCAGCTGTAGAAACATTGCCAGATCAGATTGGAGCCTGGTGCAGCCTCCTGGCTTGCCAGTCCTCAGTCAAACCATCCAACCCATGCCAGCATGGAAAACAGACGTTGAACGATGATGATGATGATTTATATATAAAATACTACAATTAGCCATCGTTTTTGACGGTACTGGGCCACCTAGTAATATTAATAATGATAATGAGTAATCCTGGATTAATGCTTTTTGTTAGACATCTAAAAAATGGCTCTAAGAATATAGATTTCAACTGTTGATAATCATTTAGTTCAACTAATAAAGTGCTTCCCACACAGGTTTACGACTACTAACCAGTTTCTGTTTAAAAACTGGTTAGCTGCTGGTAACATTTAATCTGTACAGTAGTAAGAGGCTCCACAGGTTTGCTAATATTAGTAGTAGTAGTAGTAGTAATCTAACTCGAAATACTTGTATACTGATAGGTGCTAGTCATTCCTTTAATGTCATATTACTAAAGCGGTGGGTTGGGTGAGTCGTTAGAGCATCAAACAAAATGTCTTGTGGTATTCCATGGTAGGTTTTTAAAAATTTTTTTTTATTTTGACCTTTTGCATTCTGAGTTCAGATCCCATTGAGGTAACTTTTGCCTTTCTTTGTTTCAGAGGTCAATGTAATATAATTTAAAAACACCAGTCAAGGACTGGAGGTCAATGCAATCATCTTATCCTCCTCCATTCATATCTATGCACACACACACACACACACACACACACACTCTCCCTAATTACTGACCTTCTTCCTAAATTATTATTATTTGTAATCGGGTCAGGATGGATGACAGGAAGAACATCTGTTTAATAGAAAATCTGCCTCAACAAAATACATTTATTCCATGTGGACATTAAAATGCTGTTGATGAGACCAAGTGTATGAGAGTACATTATTTGGTGTGTCCTTTATTTTTTTTTAAGTTGATAGAATTATTTGAGGATTGCTAGGAGTAGGAGGTTGAAGATGCCAGATGGGTATAAAACCATCTCATGGCACTTGGGTACCATCGATCGTTTGGTTTGTTGCAAGCATTCAGAGCAGTTGCCTAGGGGTTGGAAAACACAGCCATTTGATGCACTAATTTCTCTGTGTTCCCCCACCCAGCTTATTGAAGGGCAGCAGAAAAAAATAGGCTGTGTGTACACTACCCTGTTACCTGAAATTAAATGGTTAGAAAGGAAATATGATTAGTGTTATCAAAGTCAACAAAACTAGGATATAACGATAGTGAGCTAAACCCATGTTTATTCATCTTACCTTGATATATATATATATATTTATTTATTTGTGTGTGTGCGTGTTTTGTTTGTTTTTTGTTACCATCTTTTGACGGCTTGTTGGAATCGTGCTGAAATGCCAGCAGCCCAACCACCTTGCTCGCTCTCCTCCTACATAACATCTATTCTTGCACAGATATTCTCTAATTCTTACAGTCTAATATTAGATTTGACTATCATCATCTATATAGGCCAGTGTTTCTCAATCTTTTTTTTTTTTTTACCTATGGACCCTGTTTGGTCCCTATTTTACTCTACTGACCCCCTCCTAGCTATTTGAAGTTTTAAAAAATAGTCCCATTTTTGTAATTGAATATTAATAGGAATTGTATAAAAAAATTTTTTTTAATATTTTGTGTATTGTAGAAGTATAACCG
>NC_069006.1:24619579-24623139 GCF_001194135.2 Octopus bimaculoides
CATCTTGTATGGAACCCGAAGGATCATAGGGTCCTCAGTTGAAACCCACTTTGTCTTGGTGATGGAAGAAATACATTTACACACACACACACACACACACACACACACACTAAAACCTGATCACTCAGGGTGAACTAGAATTGTACTTCACACACACACATGTAACACATACATGCATACTGATAAACACACACACATGTATATGCACTAATAAAACATTTTCCAGTGCATGTGTTCTGTAACACATCGTTTCTTGTCTATGTGAGTGTGTATGTTCATGTGAGTGTGTGTGTTCATGTGAGTGTGTGTCTGTTTCTAGGTTGTGGTTTTGTAACTATTCTTATCAATCGGCAGAAACCGTTTTCTCTTTGGTTCCTCCAGTTGATGTAAATCACTGTTTTCTTTAGAGTCAGTTGAGCTCAAAGGTCCCACCTGACAGGAGAAGTAGTGATGTTCATGTTTTTCTTCGAGGCATTTGTAGAGTAAATGAAGTGAAATAGTTTATCCTATGAATGCAAACATCTTGTCTAGCAGTGGTGCAGGACAAACACACACACAATGGGCTTCTTTCAGTTTCCGTCTACCAAATCCACTCACAAGGCTTGGATCAGCCCAAGGCTTTAGTGGAAGACACTTACCCAAGGTGCCATGCAGTTGGACTGAACCCGGAACTATGTGGTTGGGAAGCAAGCTTCTTACCACACAGCCACGCCTGCACCTACATATTTTATTCTTCCTCTTTTATGTTCAAACCAACCAGATCTGGCCCCTTACACCTACCCTACAATGTCATTCTAAAAATAATCACATCATCCAAATCTCAAAGATATGAGATAATCCATCATTAATTTAAAACAATGTGAACAAAGAAATCCGAATGCTAAACAGTTAATGATATCCTTTTTTTTTTCCCTGTTTTTTGCTATTTTAGATTGAACAGCCACTACCTCACTCTGGAGGCTGAGGGACCAGCTTTCAGTGAGAACAATCCCAACACCCACCAGATGCCTGCCAGTATGGTAAGTCCTTCACTATTGTTTTCATTTCTAGCAATATTCATTTGCCATCTCCTACTTTCTCCACTCTCATTCTCATGTGCTTCTTCTACATACATGCGTGCTCAGAGAGCGTTTAGTGTTACTTAACTGTGCTGTTATCTAATATCTGGTTACCTAATTTCCAGTGCGAAACTGATTGGGAAGATCAATTGTAGCGGATCTATAATAGTGTGCTTTGATTAATATACCCACCCTATTGATAAATATATGAGTGCATATTTTTCTTGGCTTATGGATTCTTAGACAATTATATATCATCATCATAAGTTTGTTTTCCATGTTGTAAACTGTGATGATGATGATGACGATGACAAAACAAAATCTTACACGTTAGGAGTCCATCCCAAGAAATATTTTTCGTTTCGTGGTTTGTAAGCAGCAATATTATTATGTCGGTTAAATGTAGGATAACCACGGAAAGATCAAATGAAGAAATTAGCCATGACAGACAGTAAAACAGAATATTCGCTGCAACCTTGATAATTATTGCAATTGTTTAACAACATAATATCTGCCTGTCTCTAATACAACAGCTTAGCAACATAAACCTGAAGAGCACCACCACATACACACACACACACACAATGCCTCGTCGTTATTATTGACACTGGCAACATGCACATACATACTTACATGTGATTAATTCTGTTTATCTTTAGAGGTTAATCTTCTTTAGGTTTCCATGCCTGCATGGGTTGAATGGATTTCATGAGGCACAGCCAGATGTCCTTCATGTTGCTAACCTCTTTTAGCCCCTCTTATGACACAGGGACGTGGTGGCACACCTATTCTAAAACCAAGGCACACAAGGTATTCATAAAAAAGGGAAAACTTACATCAAGTCTTATCACCTGAAGCTGGGGACAGTGCATTATATATGTATATATATATATGTATATATATATATATGTATATATGTATATATATATGTATATATATATATATATGTATATATGTATATATATATATAAATATATGTATTCTTTTACATGTTTGAGTAATTTGACTGCAGCCATGCTGGAGCACCACCTTAAAGGGTGTCAGTCGAAGAAATCAACCCCAGGACATATTCTTTGTAACCCTAGTGCTTATTCTATCAGTCTCTTTTGCTGGTATTGATAATGGGGGAGATAAGAGCAGACCAAGTGAGTCACCTAATCAGTGTGATAATGAATACTATGGAGGCGGCAGCGAGGGGGGGGGTGATATATTACAGACAGATAAGAGTTATATAACATGCTAGGCTCAAACACAACAGCAACTAAGTAAATGATTACCATGTTTCTTTTACTTGTTTCGGTCGTTTGACTGTGGCCATGCTGGAGCACTGCCTTTTAGTTGAAGAAATTGACTCCCTGGGCTTATTCTATCGGGTCTCTTTTAACAAGCTGCTAAGTTACAGGGATGTAAACACAGCTGCATAGGTTTTCAAGCGATGGTGGTGGGGACACACACACACACACACACACACACACACATATGACTGGCTTCTTTCAGTTTCCATCTACCAAACCCACTCACAAGGCTTTGGTTAGCCCCAGGCTATAGTAGAAGACACTTGCCCAAGGTGTCACGCAGCAGGACTGAACCCAGAGCTATGTGGTTGGGAAGCAAGCATCTTACCATACAACCACTACCTGCACCTAAATAATGACACAACTCGTGTTATGAATCTCTGAATGTGAGATTCACACAATTTTCTTTTGCTCCACTGCATGAAACTATTTCATGTTTGTTGGTAGATCATAAAGTTATGATGCCCCATTGTTGGTAGATCATAAAGTTATGATGCCCCATTGTTGGTAGATCATAAAGTTATGATGCCCCATTGTTGGTAGATCATAAAGTTATGATGCCCCATTGTTGGTAGATCATAAAGTTATGCTCCATAGTGGCTGCGTCATAAAATGATGATACGCTGTTGTAGCTAGCTCATAAAGATGTGATGCCCTGTTGTAGTCAGATCATAAAGATATGATGTTGCATTGTCGGTAGATCACACGGTAAGAATGCCTCCTTTGTAAATAGGCCATTTGGTGGTGCCCTTTTGTATTATGGGACGTAGACCAATGCTACAATAGCAAACCTTAAAGTGCTAAGAGGAGTGGATTTCTATTCAAGTGATCCCATTGTGTGTTTTCTGTCGATAAGATAGGATTCTAGTTGTCATTAGGATAGTTATATGGTTGTTATTTCCGTGTTGAGCCAAAGTAGGATGCAGATAATATCTATGCAAAAGTGTGTGTGTGTGTGTGATGAAACTGGTGAATTATATGTCTGTATATATGTACACACACACACGCAAGCATAAATATATAGGTGCAGGAGTGGCTGTGTGGCAAGTAGCTTGCTTACCAACCACATAATTCTGGGTTCAGTCCCACTGCGTAGCACCTTGGGCAAGTGTCTTCTGCTATAGCCTCAGGCCAACTAAAGCCTTGTCAGTGGATTTGGTAGATGGAAACTGAAAGAAGCCTGTCGTGTGTATATATATATATATGT
>NC_069006.1:24623407-24627782 GCF_001194135.2 Octopus bimaculoides
ACACACACACACACACACACACACACACACACACACACACACACACACACACACAATGACACTCACATACAATGACACACTCGCATAACAATATATATACACACATACGCATATTGACACACAGAAGTGAGGCCATAGAAAGCTATGAAAATAGCAAATGCTCAAAGCATTCTTCAGATTTTGTAGGGTAAAAATCTGGCTGTAAAATAATGAACTTTCTTATCTGCTTGTGTCCTTGTCGTACTTGTCATCAATTCATTCTGGTAACACAGTTTTATTGGAGGTGTTGGGTCAATAGAACACACACGCACACTCCACCAGCATTTTAGCACTTTTTAGTTGCTGTGTTGCATCTGGAAGCACTAAACATATGTGTGTGTGTGTGTGTGTGTGTGTGTAACTTGTACAAGATTTAAAGCATTCTGATGCATTTTGTCTCCCCTTTCCACCCCACCCCCAGTTCCGTCCCCTCTCTTTTGTCTCTTCTGTAACAAAGCTGCTTTGGTGATTAGTGCTTATCTCACAACTGTGGCCTTCTCTCTCTCTCTCACACACTCTCTCTCACACACACTCTCTCACACACTCTCACACACACACATTCTCTCTTTCTCTGACACACATACACTTTCTCTCACACTTTCTCACATTCTTTCTCTTACACATACTCTCTCTCTCTCACACACACTCTCTCTCTCACACACACTCTCTCTCTCACACACACTCTCTCTCTCACACACTCTCTCTCTCTCTCACACACTCTCTCTCACACACACTCTCTCTCTCACACTCTCTCTCACACACACACACACTCTCTCATACACACACATTCTCTCACGCACACACTCTCTTACACACTCTCTCTCACATACTCACTCACTCTCTCACACATACACTCTCACTCTCTCTGCCACATACACTCTCACTCTCTCTCACACACATTCTCTCACACACACACGTACACACTCTCTCTCACATACTTACACACTTTCTGAACACTCCCTTGCATTTCAACATTATCTGCCTAATTCTATCTCTTGCATTTGTGTGTGTGTGTGTCTATCAGTGTGTGTGTGTGTGGGTTTAATTCTTTATGTATTTACTTATTCATTAAATGTAGCTGATGTGGCAGCATTTATTTATTTATGTATTTTATTGCTTCTGTTAACCTATTTCTCATGAACCAACTTCACTGGCTTTCATTTACTCTCCGAATGCATTCCATGAAATATGGCCACATTATGCATAAGAGTCTCTTTCATAATATAGCTCACTCTCTCTCCCTCCCACTCTATGTATCCATCTATCTATGTATCTAACCATCCACCCATCAATCCATCTATATATCTATCTTTATCCACCTGTCTCTCTATCCAATCATCCAGCCATCCATGTCTCTATCCAACCATCCATCTGTTTGTCTGTCTGTGTTTAAAACACACACTGTTGTCAAGCAGTGGTGGAGGACAAACAAATAGAAAGGCACATGCACAGCTATATTTCAGGCTTCTTTCAGTTTCCATCTACCAGATCTATGCACAAGGCTTAGTTCAGTCTGGGGTTAGTAGAAGACTCTTGCCCAAGGTGCCATGCAGTGGGACTGAACCCAGAACCATGTGATTGGGAAGCAAGTTTCTTGCCACACAGCCAGGCCTTGTTTGGTATTTAAATTTCATATTATGCACATTTCTGGGTTTGTTTTCCTTGTTCTTTTGTGTCTGGAAAGTTGCTTGGCAACCTCACTTCTGCTGGTGGAATGGAAAAAAGTACCCAGTATACATCGTAAGGTGGTTGGGACTAGAAAGGGCATCCAACTGTAGAAACCATTCCAAAACGGACAGCAGCCCTGCAGCTTGTTGGATTCTGCTGGACCATCCAACCCATGCCAGCATGGAAAGTGGACATAAAAGGATGATGATGATTTGTGACCATGTGTTATTGGTTGTGGGTTCCCAATGAATCAACAATCAAGGGGTCACTGCATTTCGATGAGTATAAGCCATTTGTTAACATAGGGCTATTGTAGAAGACACTTGCCTAAAGTGCCGTACCATGTGGCTGGATGTAGGACCACATGGCAGGAAAGCAATCTTCTGGTTCACTTTACAAGGCCTGTCTAAACCCTGTGAATTAGCTAAAACGGACTTCAAAAGCCTTTGCTCGTTATAACTAATAACCTCATTTATTATCTTTTGGTTGACAAACAACAAAATAATTTCTGGAATTTAAATTAGGTGCCTAATAAAATATGAAAATATTTTTTTAACCTCCAACTTAATTTCCTTAATTAGTGGTGCATCAATTTCCAATTTAGTCACCCTTAATGTCTGCCCTGCCAAAGCAGGTTTTCCCTTTAATCCTTGGCTTATAAAAACAGTTGTGTGTACTGCCATTTTTAACATGTTCCTACATCTTCAGGATGAAATCTAACGGCAAAAATTCATTCCTGTTTGAATATGCCACAACATGTTCAGAATGGATATGTTGCTTTGATTTTTGCTCATTTGTGAGGCCTTCGTTAATTATAAACTACAGCTTTGTTAAATTTAAACAAAAATTTAAAAAAAGGTATGGGATGGGTGGTGTACACCGTGTGCACACACAAGGATAGAATAAAGGTGGTGCCCCAGCATGGTCGCAGTCCAAATGATTGAAACAGGTGAAAGGCAAATGAAAAGAGATTTGGTTCTTGTGAACAGATGTTTCTTCTTGAAGTCTTCAGACAGCTGCTGGAATCCTTATATTAACCAGAACTCTCACTGCACCATTTTCCGTGTGACTGTTTAGAATTCAGCTGTGAAGATTCTGTTTCACCAGACTTCCCAATCTGGCTTTTGCAAGTGCAGGAAATGGAAGTGATGTTGTAGCAATAGTGTGGTTTGTTATTTGATAGTAGTGGATGTTGCTGTTGTTGTTTGTGTATGATTCCTGGCTTACAGCTGTGTATTTTCAACATTCATCTCTGTTGAATAAGCACAGGTAATAGATATCTTCTGTCTTAGCTTGCTCCTGTCTTTCATTGTTAACGGAAAACCGAACAATGGAACTGAGAACACACACACCTGTTGGTCTTGAAATTAATCTTGGCTTATCAGTTCTTTAGGGGGTAAAAAAAAAAAAAAATTTTTTTTTTTTTCAAATATCTCTGGTAACTTTTTAAATTCATTAAGTGGATGGATGTGTTTATTAATAGTGATAGCACTTGCATGTAGATCTAAGTACTGTCTTCAGAATTTCACTGACAATTTGACTACCTGTAAATTCAGGTAACAGAGCTAGGTCATTTGAAAAACAAGATAATGCCAAGTACCTCTAACCACCTGGTAGCAGCAGTATAGACCAGCCTGTTGTTCATTATCATTATTAACTTGCATACACAGCACTGACAGATGGTAAATAAAATGTGCAGGTGAGATTTGAAGTCTGAAGATCTCTGCTAGAATTTGCGTAGCTTACCATCACTATGCTGGAAATTTGTTGATGCTGGGATGTTTCAGACTTGTAATTGTTGTGACTGCACAACATGCGTGAACTTTTAAGATTTTATTGTTGCACTTAAAGGCAAACTGCGTAGGCCATTTACAGATAACAACAACAACAACAATAATTACAGACTGGGAGAGAGAGAAGGAAGAACTGCGCCGCCTTCGAAGAAGTTACTTATGAGATGTTTTGTGAATGTTTAGTTGAGTCTGTTCAAGAACCTGGAGATGGACCATGGCAGAATTGGAACTCGACATTTTGTCCGACAAAAAACCATTAAGAATTTCGCCCGGCGTGTTAACGATTCTGCCAGCTCACCAATAATAATAATAATAATAAGTTACTTACGAGATGTTTTGTGAATGTTTAGTTGAGTCTGTTGAAGAACCTGGAGATGTCTACACAAATATCTAGAACCATCTTGGGTGGCAAGGATGGAGGCACATCTTTCACAGCTGCCTTAGGACTCAGCAAAGACTGTGAGCACTAAAAGCGACTCTTTATAGGACTCAGAGTCTTCTCAATGTGACACAATGCATCTTCAGTTACAGGGGAGAAACTTGACCCAGCGATACAATTCACCTAAGTGTGCTAAGGGTTAATGTGATTTCTTTTGTGCCGTAAACTAGTTACCATTTCTGTGCTTTCCCCATTTCTTTGATGTCCTAAGTTCATGCTTATTTAGCTTAATGGTTAATCCAGTGCTGACTGCAGTAAATAAAACAGAGGAATCTAGGCCAGTTCTTTGTTCTCTCACCCCCAGTCACCTTGATCCAATATCAAACTACATATTACACAACTTGGTCATTGAAGAATAGTTTATTAAATATATGTAACTATTTCTGAGAGCCATCAGTTCTGGTCGCGTTTCTTCATTTTTTTTTTTTTTTTTTTT
>NC_069006.1:24627792-24629770 GCF_001194135.2 Octopus bimaculoides
TTTTTTTTTTTTTTTCTTTTGTCGGCAGGCTCCAAAGTGGAGAAACAACCAGACAATATAGTGTTAGGTTACCATTTAGTTTAGATATTGCCATCGTGTGGCGCTGGTTGTTTACTACAATTTGACATCTGCTTCCAACCAAACCCCACCCTGTTAATGTGTGTTGTGTGTGTGTGTGTGTGCGTGTGCGTGCGTATATGTATTTGTGCGTGTGTGAATATTATCATTTGCGATTGGCTTCACCAATGCCTTTGTATTTTTCATGGAGTGACTCTTAGTATCTTCTATAACTCAGATTGTAAGTAAACAAACCCCAACCAGGAATTACAGATCTCAATGAGTTACTAACAGGGTTTCTTCCTCAATGCAGGTTACTGAACAATCATGAAATACTCAACGGCTGTGACAGACAAGCATCTTAGTTTTAACCTTTAGTGCAGGGAGTTTAGCAATTAGTCACCAAATATTACCTTCCTAAATAAATGGTTTGAGGTTCAGTCCCTCTACTTGGCACTTTGGGCGAGTGCTTTCTGTTATAGGGCCCCAGGGGGAACAGAGCATTGTGAGTGGATTTGGTAGGACAGAATCTGAAAAAAAGCTTGTTTGTGTCTGTATGTCTTCTTGTCTTGATGTTACATGAGGGTTGTGAGTGCCCTTGTCGTACAAGCAATATCTTTCATTTCCAGCCTTCTGTAGAAACATATTTAGCCCTGAAGAAATATTACCTTATTTGGAAATCGATGAAGGTTAGTGACAGCAAGTGTATCTATCTCGCTGTAGAATATCTGCCTCAACGAATTCCCTCTGACCTATACAAGCATGGAAAAGTGGCTGAAAAAACAATGATGATTACTATTTTCAATGCTTCTGAAATCATTTTCAATTACCCAATCATTCTTATCAAAAATTGATTTCATAAATATTCACAAGTATTTTCTAGTTGTCCATTTTCCCGCTTTTATCCTCTTTATCTCAACAATTTCACCGGATTTCATAACTGCTTTACATACTTCAAAATAGCCATTATTACGTGTCTATCGCTTAAGTTTCAATGCCTCGTTACCCCATCAGTATTAACAGTTGCAGATCATAAATAAAAGTGATTACCTACTGGATTGCTTATGCAAATTGTTTATAATACTTCATAATTTGTGTCTTCTCTACTGGTGTTCCATATACTGTATGTGTGTATATATATATATATATATATATATATATAATTCGTGGTGTTGATAGTACTACAGTCACTTGTCTACTTGACTTTAAATGATAGTTGAACTTTGGTACTTAACAGTATCTCCTCGCTTCTAAAGTTTGAATCATTTAGTGTGTGTATTTACTGCTAGTTTGTTTCATTCTTTGTGTCTCGAAACACTTCATCCGCTACAGCTTTCAAGGAAAAAGAATTTATGTGGTGTTAACCTTCCTTGGTCAGTGGCCTTCCTTTTTTACGTGTACATTATATATACAAATATATATATATGTATATATATATGCTGTTGCTGTGGTATCTGTCGCTATGCAATTGAAATGTGTGAGTTGAAGAAATATTTTAATTATTCAAACGTGTGAAAGGTGTTCTTCTGGAGACTAATACTTAATGGCTTTAGAGGAAAATAATAGTAGTAGTAGTAGTAGTAATAATAATAATAATAATAATAATAATCCTTTTTATTGTAGGGACAAGGCTGGAGTTTTCTGGGGAGGGGACGAGTTGATTACATCGACTTCACTACTCAGCTCGTACTTAATTACCCTGAAAGGATGAAAGACAAAGTTAACCTCAGTGTTGTTTGAACTCAGAATGCGAAGATGAGGTGAAACGCTGCTAAGCATTTTGTCTGGCATGCTAACAATTCTGCCAGCTCACTGCCTTCGATAATAATAATAATAATAATAATAATAATAATTTCTGCTATAGGCACAAGGCTTGAAATTTTGGGGGAGAAAACTAGTCTATTGCATCCCCCCCCCCCCC
>NC_069006.1:24629807-24630910 GCF_001194135.2 Octopus bimaculoides
ATACACACAGCCACCAGTACGCAACTGGTACTTAATTTATTGACCCCGAAAGGATGAAAAGCAAAGTCGACCTCAGCAGAATTTGAACTCGGAATGTAAAGACAGATGAAATGCCGCTAAGCATTTTCCCCCGGTTTGCTAACACTTCTGCCAACTCGTCACAATAGTAATAATAATAATAATAATAATAATCACAAATTCAAGTCTAGAGTTTCGGTGACACTCCTATTGCTTATCTTCAAAGATATGTTTATAGATTAATTTCTGTTTTATTTAATTTTTCTTTTTCTTGATTAGTGATAACTGCTTTTGTTGTTGTTGTTGTTCACCCTGTCAGCCCAGGTCAGGATGATCTATGATCAGAAGTACTCCAGCCTTGACTCTCCAGTCAGTCTTCAAATTTAGAGTACCTAGGACAATGTTATATATAATGTGTCCTGCTTGGTGAAGAGGGGAGGTGAAAGACAGCAGGTCGTGATTTGTGGGAGGTTTTGGCTGCTATTTCTAATGGGTCCGAGGTTCTCTTGTTAGTTTGGTCAGGCATTCAAGGCCATGATTATCTCATTCTTTTGAATATCAGGGACTACATGTCCAAAACCCTTCCCTTCTACCCATTTTTTAAGGGCAGTAGAGTGTGATATGAGGAAAAATTTGGCTGCTATATCTAGCAGGTCACGTGACCACATAGGGGTCAACACGTGTATGTATGTGTGTTCTTCAGTTTGTTGTATCCCTTATAGGCAAGGCCCCTTTGGAGCTTTGCCTCTCAAGTTTCACTCAAATGAATCTGAAAGTAAAATTTTTTTCTTTTTTTTTCTGTTTCTTTTTTCTTTTCCGTCGCAGGCCTGTCAAGATGAACCGTCAAATCTGGAATGCATACACAAGTCGGAACTATTTCCTAAAAAGGAACTGGTGACAGAAGATCGCTACCTGCAGTTCCCTTTCCCTCTTTTGTGCGGAGAGTCTGTCGAATACCTTGGCAAAATAGACGATGGCATCATAGCTCTGTCCAACTTCAGAGTCCTGATCAAGTGCAAAGATTTATTTGCCAACGTCCCAATTGGACTGATTGAATTCGTTGAGACCAGAGACATTTTCCACAT
>NC_069006.1:24631710-24633719 GCF_001194135.2 Octopus bimaculoides
TTTATTGTTTAACCTATCAATTTACCCCCTATTGAAACGGTTCTTGGCTTGGAACGATCTTCGTATTCTATTATTGACATTGTTCCATTGTTCCATTTAATATGTTTTGCAATAATATTCATCGACAAGACACGGAACACCAACAGCATCAGCAGCAGCAGCAGCGCTCGGCACAGATTCGGTTTGTAGCGTCGTGGTTCACACTTGATTCGATATTATACATGGCTGAACGGGAAATAGACTGTTTGGAAGCTCTTCCGTCTTTTATTTATCTTTTGCTTGTTTCAGTCACTGTGGCCATACTGGAGCACTGCCTCGAAGAATTTTTAGTGGAGTGATTTGACTCCAGTGCTTTAAAAAAAATTTTTTTTTTAAGCCTTGTACTTATTCTATTGGGCCCTTTGGACGAACCGCTATATTAAAGGGATGTAAACAAACCAACACTGGTTGTCACGCGGTAATGGGAGGGGTGGGGCAAGTGCAGACACAAAGAGACATGTACATGCAATGGGCTTCTTTCAGTGTGTGTATGTGTGTGTGTGTGTGCACACACATTTCTTTCTAGATGTCCTATTATATTTCTTGTTTTGTTTTTTTTAATTTCATTTCTAATATTTGCTTTTGTTTGCTTTGTTTCTCTGTTTTGTAGGTGTTCGTTTGCCACAAATGAATTGTGCCAAGATTGGTTTAAGCGGCTCAATGCAGTCATTACAACCCCAACACGAATGGAAGATCTGTTTGCGTTTGCATTCCATGCTTGGTGTGTGGATCACTGCAACAGGGAACAGAACTCCTCGTGCTATCAGTTGTGCGTGCAGAATTCTCCAGGTAAAAAAACCTTCTTAACCCAGCTTGTAATACCTTTTCCAAACGTATTCATTGTCTTTATAATTGTTTGCTGTTGGTTGTAATTTTATTCATCTGTTTTCAGTGGAAAGTTATCAACTGCGTTTTGGTAAAGAAGTGAAACGGATGAATTTTGATTTGAAGTCAGCATGGAGGATATCTTACATCAACGAAGATTATGAGTAAGTGGAGTTTAGATACAATATACATAATATAATTGTTGTACGCTGGGGAAATTGGCTAGCACACTTGTCACGGAAACAAAGATATGTGGGTTCAAGCCCAACACATACAGGAAAACCTACTTTTTTCCATGGAGGGCTTATAAGCCCCATTATTAGACTATTTTCTTTAGTCATTGCATAGTGATCGCTGCTTATAAGCTTTAAGCACACAAAAAACTTATCTTAATTACAGATTAATAAAGTAACTGTTTTTTTAAATTTTATTTTTATTATTATTACTACTACTACTACAATGGGCAAAATGTTTAGAACATAAAGACAGACGAAATGGTGCCAAGTTCAAATTTTACTAATTATTAATTATTAATCAGTGCCTCTGCAATGTTATATGTCCAAGTGATTAGTATTTTCTCATGATGTTTCTGTGTTTTGGGTTTTTATTTACTTGTGTTTTTATTTGCCCAGGATTTGCCCTTCATATCCTGAAGTCCACATTGTTCCTGCTGTTATCACAGATGAAGAATTGAAAAATGTTGCAAGTTTCCGATCCATGCGAAGGATTCCGTCAGTGGTTTGGAGGTAAGATAGTTTGACACATTCTGGGGGTTGTTGTCTCTCTCCTGTCCCAGACAAGTGTAAATGTTTTCATCTCTGCAGACTTCATTACAAACATCAACCCTTGACATGCCAGGAACACCAAAAAGGGGGGGGGAAACGCACCTGGTATACACAAAGTGGTTGGAGTATAAAGTAATACTTAAGGTGCATTGGATCATGTCAGACAATCCAAAACATCCCAGCATGGAACATGGATGTTAAATAATGAGGAGTTGGGATGCTGCCACTGGATTACAAATGTGGTGTTCCTCAAATTAAAAAAAAAAAAACAAGCAACCACTACACATTGTAAAGTGGTTAGCATTAGGAAAGGCATCCAATTGTAGAAACCCTGCCAAAGATGACCTTGGAGTTTGTTGC
>NC_069006.1:24634322-24637838 GCF_001194135.2 Octopus bimaculoides
TTTTTTGTTATTTTCCATAATGCAGTTTTGGAAATTGTTTTGGAATTCTACCATGACACATGTCTTACATTTCCATAACATTAATCTTCACGTGCTTTTCTTTTTTTTTTTTCTATATATTCCAGATGAGATGACAATGGGTATAAGAGAGAATTCCACCAATGCTCTTGGTATGTTGATTATCGATGCTAGGTCATACAGTGCAGCTATTGCCAACCGAGCAAAGGGCGGTGGCTGTGAATGTGCAGGTATGTTGCCCTGATCCCTAAATAACTCTGTCCTGTATTTTGTTTATCTGTAAGTGACCTAAAGGTAGACATCAGATTCATTCTCTGTCAAAATTGTCAAAGTGAACGCACATGGCTCAGTGGTTAGAGCGTTGGGCTCACAATCATGAGGTTGTGAGTTCAATTCCCAGACTGGTCTCTGTGTTGTGTTCTCGAGCAAGACGCTTTATTTCTCGTTGCTCCAGTTTACTCAGCTGTAGGGATGAGTTGTGATGTCACTTCTGCCAAACTGTATCAGCCCCTTTGCCTTTCTCTTGCATAAGATTGGTGACATGGAGAGAGAAGGGTTTTTTTTTTGTTTTTTGTTTTTTGAAGGGCCATATTGGATCCCAGTTGAGAACCACTGCTCTTAAGGTGAATTTACCCTGTTTATCAGGGAATGAGGTTGATAATGTGTCAGAATCTCCAGTCCTAAAAGACTGATGTTTCCTACATCAGATCAGCATCACTGTCCAACCCATCTCTCGTTGTTTCCAGTAATATTCTATCCAAATGTCCTCTGTCTGCTTCTACTTTATACCTTCTCACTTAACCCTGGTGGAAAATTAAGAAGGTAGAGGACGTCCGTCCACCTTTGATGATCAGCATTTGAAAACAATACGGTATTCTGGAACCTAACCACAGCATTACATCAGAAGTTTACTGTATGTAAAGAGTACACATCAATTATTAAGCATATAAAATTTCGTCTAAAACACTCCAAAGATATCTTAAATTGAATTTGAAAAAATGTTTTTGAAAAATCGGACAGTCTAATAAGAATGTTTGCTTCTGACCTTGTCTAAAGCTCCCCCTGTCACCTCCTGAATATTATTAAATGACATCCCTTATCTAAACCAATCCCTTTTTTTTTATGTCTTCTTTTCTCTCTTTTCTTCCTCCAGAATATTATCCAAATTGTGAGATCCAGTTCATGAACCTTGCCAATATACATTCCATCAGGAAAAGCTTCTGTGCCCTTAGGACTTTGTGTGGATCATCTCCTGATCAAACAAAGTAAGTTTTTTTTCTTATTTTAATCTTGTTTTCTGTACCTGATATATTTATTAATCTGAACAATTTTCACTAATAATGATAATGGTTTCAAATTTCTGCCCCCACAAGGGCAGCTTTGGGGGCAGTGTTCAACTGGTACTTATTTTATTGATCCTCAAAAGCACGAAAGGCAAAGTTGACCTTGGCAGAATTTGAACTACTCTTATTTACTTTGCTTATCTGTTGGCTTTCTTTTACCTTTGTAGCTGGCTGTCTGGGCTTGAAAATACCAAGTGGCTTCACCATATTGCTAATCTGCTGAAAGCTGCCTGTGTCGTTGCTAGTGCAATCCACAAAGAAGGTAGACCGGTTTTGGTGCACTGCTCCGACGGCTGGGATAGGACCCCTCAAATTGTGGCCTTGGCAGAATTGCTTTTGGATCCATACTACAGAACTTCCTATGTAAGTAAAACCTCCTCATATTCTAAACAGGTTCATCCCTTACTGTAGGGATTCTAAGCGACCGTTAATCAATTTCTTTTATTTTCCTGTTTCTCTTGTTAGACCATGGTCATGCTGGGGCACCACCTTGAAGAAATTTGCTCAGACAAATTGACCCCAATACTTTAGTTTTTTTTTTTTTTAAGCCTGATAGCCTGGTACTTATTTTATCAGTCTCTTTTTCTGAATGGCTAAGTTATGGGGATATAAACATACCAACACAGGTTGTCAAGCAGTGGTGGGGAGAACAAACACTGACACACACGTGCACGCACTCGCACAAATACGCATGCACACATATACATGTGTGTGTATGTATGCATATATATATATATATATATATATATATATATATATATATATATACACATATCTATTTATATATATATATATGACAGGCTTCTTTCAGTTTCCATCTACCAAATCTACTCACAAGTCTTTGGTCAGCCTGAGACTACAGTAGAAGACACTTGCCCAAGGTGCCACACAGTAGGACTGAACCTGGAACCATGTGGTTGGGATGCAAGCTTCTTACCACACAACCACACTTGCACCTATTCATCTTTAAATATATATTTTTGTAGTTCTTTGCTGTTTTACAATCTGATCATAGTCATTGATTTCTCTCTCTCTTTTTAATTTCCAGGGATTCTATGTTCTTGTCGAAAGAGAATGGCTACAGTTTGGCCACAAGTTTGCTGATCGGTGTGGTCATGATGTCAACAACGGTGATTCCAATGAACGTTGCCCAGTCTTCTTACAATGGCTGGACTGTGTACACCAGATATATCGTCAGTTCCCATGTGCTTTTGAATTCTCTGAAGCCTTTCTGGTAAGTTCATTAAGGTACACACACACACACACACACACACACACACACACACCAGACTCCAGTCATGACTGATGCCAGTGTCCCGTAACTGGCACCCGTGCCAGCAACACGTACAAGGCACCCTTCGAACGTTAGGCCTCACAGAGGCAGTGACAAGTGACCGAGACCTTTAGCATTATACCATGCTTGAAAAGACCTGTCAAGCCAAGTGAAACTGTAGTTGTGGCTGATGCCATTGTCACATGGCTGGCACCCAAGCCAGTGGCATGTAGAAAGCACCCATTTCATGGTTGGTGTTCAGAAGGACAGCCAGCCATAGAAACCATGCCAAACCAGATTGGAACCTGGTGTAGCCAGACAGCTTACCAGTTTTCAGTCAAACTGTCCAACCCATGAGAGCATGGAAAGCAGATGCTAAGTGACGATGATGATGATGATGACACTTGTGTGGCAAAGCGATTATTAAAACTATGAAGGTACTGTGTGATGTGTTAGAGACCTTGATGACTTAAATTTCTTGACCATTGTATGCCAAATGTATTGCTTTACATTTAATGAACCAGCTCAATAATCTTTCTTTTAATCTCATTGAATACTTGCGATTTATTTATTGATCTGTGTTCAATATTAACAATATACACATATTGAACTCTTTTTATTTAACTTTTTTTTTTTGTTTTTCAGATAAAATTAGTCCAGCATACTTACTCCCGCCTCTTTGGGACATTTTTATGCAATAACGCCAATGAGCGCAAGAAAGCCAAGTTGAAAACCAAAACAGCTTCTGTTTGGTCCCTCCTGTTGCCTGGCAACAAAAGGTTCACCAACTCCTTGTATAACCCTTCAACAGATCAGGTACTGGTGATTATTGTGTTTTTGTTTTTTTTTTCAAATCCAATATAATCCGACAGCTTCCCCCCC
>NC_069006.1:24638164-24640013 GCF_001194135.2 Octopus bimaculoides
ATAATCAGCTTACCCCTTCCCCACAAAATGTCAGCCCTTGTGCCTAGTGTAGAAAAAAAAATTATTATTGTTAAAAGAATTGTTACACCCCGGATGAAGATGGCAAGCTGAGAGGGTTGTCAACCAGACAAGATGCTTAGTGACTTTTTGGGTGGGGTTTATGTTCTGAATCCAAGTACCATTTAGGTCAGCTTTACCTTTCATCCTTTCAAGGTTGATAAAATAAAATACCAGTTTCGCACTGGGGGTCAGTCTAATCAAGTAGTCCCTTCCCCCCCACTATTCCATTGTGCCTACGGTAGAAAGAATATTTTAATCAGCTTGATCAGTTTCATACAGATTTCTGGTATTTTGCCAATATAATTAATTAATTAATTAAATAATTAATGATGTTTACTTGATTAAATAATTTGTTTGTTTCACTCATAAATTATATTTTTCTTTTTTTCTCTTTTTCTTTTTCCCCAAATACACTTCTCTTTACAGGTTCTCTATCCATCATGCCATGTTCTCAACCTAACCCTGTGGACCCACGTTTTTCTCTCAAACAATTCCTTCTCCACCAGCTCAGACGACATTGTCGGTACAAACGCAAGCGATCATTTCCTCGATGAGCAGCATAAAGTCGATCACAACAACTTGGGCAAGACGCGCTCCTACGACGACTTGGTCGGTGTGGAGCACCCAGCCTATTTCAGCAGAAGGTTGAGCGACCCGAACATTGCTGTCGACAATCATGAGCAGGCAATGTTCCCGGCCAAAGAATGCAGCAACAGCGTGTACAGTCTAATAAACGTGAACAGCAATCATTTATTGGAAGAAACCAGTGCGAGCCCTCCCCAGGAACTGTTCAACGGTAACCACTGTGCTTCGACGCCCGACAGCGAACCAGCAGATAACATTGAAGAAGGGAACACAGAAATGGAGTATCAGATAAAATTCGGAGAAGAACTTCTCAACGGTGACATCTTGACAAACCTTACAAACAGTGAGGTAAACGGCAATTCCTCGCTCCCTTCTTTTATTACATCTGTCAGCAGTAAATCACATAGGACTTTGAACAAATCTTCCCAGGTCTCCGTCAATGAAACATTTAGCAATTCAATAGCTCCCATTGTAGATGAACCTCTTAATAAATTAACCAATTTCAGAAATACCTGTACTGCTAAAACGTCATCGTCATCGTCGTCGAGCACAGCTAACTTGCCGGCCAATGTTTACATGAACGGCAACATCGAGCACCAAAATTCTAGTAGTAGTAGCAATAGCAGCAGCAGCAGCAGCAGTAGTAGCAGTAGTAGTGAAGAAGACGACTATAGTGCAAAATGTAACGCGGAAAGGACTTTACAAATTTACTCCAGTATTAGTACAAGCACCAGTGATATTAGCGACTCCCGGATAGACGCCAATGGTGGCGACTCTTCTTCTTCTTCGGCAGTGCCACCGGCAGTCTCCCCGGCCGAGACTGAATATCGGTCTATCCCCCGCTCATCTCTAAAGTTCAACTATTTGTTTGAAAGTAAAATGAATATCTCCAAGACAAAATCTTGTCCCAGCACACCAAATATACCCATGGCACAGTGTCTGAAAAGAGCACTCACCCCAGTGACACCTGCTGCTGAAAGTAAGGTAAGGGACACCCTACATATTTAACTACAAGCTCTTAATTTATTTATTATTATTATTAAGGTGGGTGAGTTGGCAGAATCGTTAGCACGCCGGGCGAAATGCTTAGCGGTATTTCGTCTGCCGCTGCGTTCCAAGTTCAAATTCCACCGAGGTCGACTTTGCCTTTCATCCTTTTGAAGTTGATGAAATAAGTACCAGTTACACACTAGGGTTGATGTAA
>NC_069006.1:24640209-24642903 GCF_001194135.2 Octopus bimaculoides
CCCCCCCCCTCCAAAAAAAAATTCCAAGTCCTTGTGCCTGGAGTAGAAATGGTAATTATTATTAAGGCGGCATGCCAGGCAAAATGCTTAACGATATTTCATCTGCCACTGCATTCTGAGTTCAAATTCTGCTGAGGTCAACTTTGCCTTTCATCCTTTCAGGGTTGATAAATTAAGTGCCAGTGAAACACTGGTCCTCTCTCCCAGAATTTCAGGCTTGTGCCTTTAGTAGAAAGGTTTATGGTTGCTGGTGCCACATGAGAAGCACCCATGCACATGGATGCTTTTGATGTGTCACATGAAAAGCACGTCGTGCTTGCTGATGCCACATATAAAGAGCCAGTACCACATGTGTGGCATCCATGCCAGTGCCACGTATAAAGCACCCAGTACACTCTGTAAAGTGACTGGCATTGGGAAGGGCATCCAGCTGTAAAAGCCAGGCCAGATGGATAACGGACATTAAATGATGTGTGTGTGTGTGAATGTATGCATGTATACACACACATGTAGTAAAAAAAAAAAATCAATAAGAGTACAGTGAAGTTGCCATAGTATTAGAAAATCCAATGTTTTGGCATTTCTGACATTCCTCCTCCTGGGAAAAATAAAATTGGCAGGAAAATTATTATTGGTGAAATTATTCAGACACACAAGTTTTTACATTCCCTAGGTTTGTGTGTGTACGTACGTACTAAGTAGGACAACTCAAGGAAAAAGAACTCAATACATTTGTTGAATGAAACTGTTCTTTGTTATTGGAAAGTTGTGCTTCATGGTAACTATTAGTAATTTTACCGTAAGCAGGAATTTCCAGGCTGTATACCCATACATACATTCATGTGTATATGTGTATGTCTTTTGCCAAAGTATTATTATTATTATCAAGAAAAAGAAACTGGTGCTTTTGAACAGGAAAAAAAAAAATCGATTGTGGTAATTGTTCTGTCCCTTATTCTTGCCATTCTTAAATGCACTGAACCTGTAATTTAGTCTCTGAAACCTGGAACCAATAATAGTATTATGGTAATGTTCACAAACTCTGATACGAAACATCTTTCTTTAATTACAAATTTAATATAAAATTTCTTTTCTGTGTATGTATTGCCCGAAACGGTAGTGACTTCTGGAACTTAACTGAGGAAAGAAAGCCACGAATGACCCATATTTTTTTTTTTGCCTGTCCTTCTAATTGTTGTTTCTCTTGTCCGTCTCTGTATCATCTATCTGTCCGAATGATTTAATGTCCTCTATTGCGTTTTTGTTCCATTTTCATATATATATTTATATATGTATGTATATTTTTTTTTAGTATTCAGTAGACGCAACAGTGTGACTCAGGGGCCAAGAGTTTCAGGTTTTGAAACTTACCAAACTGTGGCAATGCTAAATGATTAATTAGTTTTGTCTTTAATTAATTCATGCTGTTTTGTGGCTGGAGTCATGCTGCGTACGTTAATTTATTAACCCAAAGGTCTTTTTTCTTTCTTTTTTTTTTTCTTTGTTTCATTTTGTTACAGGTCCAACCATTATTGAAACAGTGTAGCACAGCCCAAAACCAGACCAGCTTTAATGTCACAAGACACCTGGATCCAGACGGTTTGACCACCCACCCTGATACAGTTCAACAGAGAGTGAACGAGATCCGTTCAGATTATCACCAAACAATTGAAATACAGAAACGGCATCTTGAGCAATTAGCGACATTATATCAAGCGTCGGCCTTCAACGGCACCGTTCGGCAAATATCCGATAAAGATGAACTCGTAAGATATTCTGCTTCTTTCTCTTCTTTTTTAAATTTTTTAATTTCAGTTTTATTTTGTTTGTTAAACTGTTTCAAGTTTTAGAAGTTTGAAATTAATTATTCACAAAATTAAAGTCAGCAAGCTGGCAGAATCGTTAGCACACCGGACGAAACGCTTAGCGGAGTGTCATCTGCCTTTACATTCTGAGTTCAAATTCTGTCACGGTTGACTTTGCCTTTCATCCTTTTGGGGTCGATGAGATAAATACCAGTGAAACACTGGGGTCGGTGTAATCGACTTACCCCCTCCCCCATATTTCAGATCTTATGTCTATAGAAGAAAGGATTATTATTATTGTTATTAAGGTAGCGAGCTGGCAGAATCGTTAGCATTCCGGGTGAAATGCTTAACGTCATTTCGTTCGTCTTTACATTCTGAGTTCAAATTCCACCAAGGTCAATTTTGCTTTTCGTCCTTTCAGGGTCATTAAAATGAAATACCAGTCGAGTGCTGGGAAAAGTTTAGGGTTTGTGTTAAAAAAAAATAATAATTAATCATTGATAAGACAATATTATAACTATTATTGCAATTAGCATCGTCGTCGTCGTTGTCATCCTTTAATGTCCATTTTCCATGCTGGCATGGGTTGGATGGTTTGACCAGAGCTGGCAAGCAGAAGAGCTGCATCAGGTTCTTGTCTTAATTACATATTTTATAATCAATGTGGTGTTGTTAATTACAATAAATAATTTTTTCTTTTTTTTTAATTACAATTATAATTTATTGCAATGCTAATTATATCTAGTATTATAATTATTGTGATATTGTTAATTACCCAGAAACATGGTTATTTTAATTCATTTAAAAAGGTCAGTTGACAGTTTTGTTTCTTCAAAGGTCACGATTTTGTTTTTGTATTTTTCTTTTTCTTCATTTTGGCGCGGTG
>NC_069006.1:24644708-24646339 GCF_001194135.2 Octopus bimaculoides
TATATATATATATATATATATATATATATATTCACAAGTAGGAATTAAACTGAGGCAAATCGGCTCGGAAGCCAGTCAGGCGGCACTGGCATCGGTCATGTTCGGATGGTGCTTTTTATATGCCACCAACATGGGGAGCCAGACAGGCGTGCAGGCAGACATCATGGACACTTTATACGTGGCACCAGAATGTGACCCATGAATGTTCACATTCCTGATAACCCTTCAAAATAATGATTTGTATTCCACTTAACAGAAATGTGTTGATTAATCAACTTCATCATCATCATCATCATCATCATTATATAGACATGTTGCTTCTCTTTGTATACTATAAAGTGAGTGTATACACAATAGGCATGTATTGTAAATATTCTACATGATGCTATGTATGTGTGTGTGTATATGTATATATATGTGTGTGTGTGTTTTTCTTTTTTTTTCCATTCCATCATCGACAGGCTGTGTATTATCTGTTTAGCATAACACCACAACAAAAATGTTTGAAATGTTGAAAATTATAGATTGGCCTTTATGTAATTAAAGTAAATTTTTTTTTTTTTTCACTTAAATAATAGACGTGTATTTTTTGCTCGCCAGACATCCATAGTGGGGTTTGTGTGCATGTGACTTTTTCTTTTTTTTTTTTTTGTCATTTTTTAAAAAATTCTATTTTTAATTTTCACAGTTTTTCCTTTTAAATCATTTCGGGTCTTTTTTTTTTTTTTTTTTTTTTTTTTTTTTTTTTTTTTTTTTTTTTTTTTTTGCTTTTCCACTTTATTATATTTGTTTAGTTGGTAAAAGAGAATTACTGTCTGAATTTGTTTCCATCAGTTGCTGTTTTGTTACTTATCAGTATTGGTTTCATGTTAGGAATCCTGCTTCTCCTATCACACACAACATACATTTGTGTTTGTGTGTTTGTGTAAAGACACTCACACACACACAGTCGGAATCACTGTGGAATATTGGCATGCAGATTGAGCACAGTACCAGTATTTTTGTTACTCGAGGCATCATCATCATCATTATTATTAATAGCTGTAGTAGTAGTATTAATATTTTGCTTGCCACTACGTTCTGAGTTCAAATTCCGCCAAGGTCGACTTTGCTTTCATCCTCTCAGGGTTGATAAAGTAATTGACTAGTCCTCTCCCTACAATGGCTACTCATGTGGCAAAATTTGAAACCATTATCCAACCTTTTCATTATATATATACAGTGGACTGTTCACATGTCAGTAGGATCAGCAGAAATCTACTCAACTCAGTGAGAGATGAGTGTTATGTAATGAGCACACTAAGTTATACATGAGCTACTGCAAGTTTCATGCTCTGCTAGTGCAATCATTGGACAGGCTTGTGTACCATACCAAATGTGAGCCTGAACGCTTACCAGATTGTGCCTGCCTGTTCAATTCCTGCACTATCTGAACAACTTGACATAGTTCATGTATAACTCCTGTATTTATGAAATTGTGTGTGTGTGTGTGTGTGTGAATATTTTGGTATACAGAAAAGTATGATTAGGTGGAAGGAAGGAAGCTATCATTCCTTAATCTGTTAATATATAAAGTATGACAAGGTCCTTTGATTTTCTGAAGGAAATCAAAATTGACTTGGGGGGGGGGG
>NC_069006.1:24647309-24652959 GCF_001194135.2 Octopus bimaculoides
GGTGGAAAATATACTTCATGATTATATATATATATATATATATATATATAGTATACTATTCTGCAATGACAAGATCAACTTAAAAAGTACTCCATCTGGTGAGAGATAAATATTATTTAATAAACACGTTTTCTGTGTTACTATTAGTTTCATGTGCTAAGAGCATGCCAGACTGTGTCCTGGCACAGTCATCAGACACTGCCCACATGGCGTAACAAATTAATATATCATCATTTTAATGTCCTTGTTTCCATGCTGTCGGGGTTGGCTGGTTTGACAGGAACCAATAGGTCAAAGGACTGCACTGAGCTCTAATGTCTGCTTTGGCATGGTTTTTTTACTGCTGGATGCCCTTCCTAACACCAACCACTTTACACCATGGACTCTGTGTGTGTATATATATTTGTGTGCATATGCATATACACGTCCCAACTCTACTTTCACTTTATGAAATTCTTATTAAACAACTACTAAATACTTAGTTAAGTACCAGCTCTCCTCCCACCCCACCCCACCTCCTGGATGCCTAATTTTATTTTCACAAATTGTTTTCATCCTTGCATTTAGAAATGTTGCTACGAGATCCCTCTGCTGTCTTATCTGGACGATAAGGAAAAGGTCTGGGAGAAAATTTTTTATGTATCTTTTCTGCATTTAGATATCATCTCTTAGGATTATTATTATTATTATTGTTGTTGTTATTACCACTACTACCATCTCATCTGATTAATATTAAGCACTTAGCCATTAAACTAACCATTATGTTCGTTATTTCTGTTCTATTTAATTGTTAAATTTCAGTTAATGTTTTTAATTAAAAATCTAAAATAATATTTAACATTTAATTAATGCTTCATTTGAATAACTCATTAGTTTGTTGTTTCAAATGCTTCTGCATATAATTTCATTGCTTTTAAGATAAATCTTCTGGTGTGGGAAAATATACGTTGTAACAATGAAGTCAAACCAAATAGTGATATTTTGGAATCGTTTAATATGCACATTTCAAGTTTTTGTAACATATAATAGGAAATGCATCTATTAAGTAAACCTTCCTCAGTTGAAGCATCTCAGAATATGAAGAAATTGATGGAAATATTTTCTTCCCCTCCCCTTTATCATCATTGGTTAACGTTGAACCTGTACCAGACTTTTGTGTCTGTTTTGGTAGGGTTTTTACAGCTGGATGCTCTTTCTATCTTACTTTAAATCTCTTTCTCTTCTTTTTTTCTCTCCCTCTCTTCCCTTTTCTCCCTCCCCCGCCCATATGCATATCTATCCTCCTTCTGCTCTAATCTTATATATATTGAAATATTTTTATCAATTTCTTCACATTTTGTAATGTCTTAACTGAAGAAGGTTTACGTAATGGATGCAGTTCCTATTACATATTAGACAAACCTGAAATGTGCGTATTAAATGCTTTCAAAATATCAGTTTCATTTTACTTCGTTGTTACAACTTACATAACTTTATGCTAATACAAAGTAACCAGTCTGGGCGCCACCTACGCAGATTTTCTAACAACGATTTGCAGTATTTGACTTAAGTCAACAATTGTAGTACCATGAACTACTTCTTAACATAACATAAAACATATATATCAAATATTTAAGAAAATGATTAACGATCCAGGTGAAATATTTAATAAGTTCTCTGTTTAGTGATGTAGACCAAGCTAACAAATTTATTCTATGATAGATTTAGAAATCTAGGTAATCCGAATTTAACAAACTCCCCAATCCAATTCATAAATCCAAGGTTTGGTCACCAAGTAAAATTGATATGTTACAGAATAATATAGAAAATGCACTAATATAATGAATAGTTATACATTTTATTCGAGTTAGCTTACACATGTTTCTGATAAAATTTGGAGAAACCTAATTCCCTATTGCAATAATCCCATAGGCATATGTGTATGTATGTCTGTGTCTATTACACTGTTCTGGTATTGTGAAGATCCACAAAAGTATTCCATCCTATGAGAGTTAAATGTCGTATGATATACGCAAGATTTAAATGTGAGCTGTTTTAAGTTTCATGCTCCAATGGTATAGTAGTTGGACAAGCTTGTACGGATTGTCCTGCATTATTGTAGCCTTTCAGGCTCAAGAAAGATTGTGGGGTAGTTTGTCCATTTTACATTGCCCCAGTCTACTTGATTGTAAACTAGTACCAGCTGTGCATCTCTTCCTCCCTCCCTCTCTTTCTCCCCTTCTCTCTTTCTCCCTCCCTCTCTCTTTCTCCTTCCCTCTCTCTCTTTCTCTCTCTCTCTCTCTCTCTCTTTCTCCCTCCCTCTTTCTCCCCCTCTCTCTTTCTCCCTCCCTCTCCCTTTCTCCCCTCTCTCTTTCTCCCTTCCTCCTTCTCCCTCTCTCTTTCTCCCCCTCTCTCTTTCTCCCTCCCTTCCCCATTCCATCCATTGCATTCTTCATGTTCAGCTAGGTCTTGGACAAGAGGGCTGAGTGGGTGACCATGTCTGCTTGTGACTACACAGACACCTCCCCCACTTCCTAAAATACTTACTGAAAGCTTGGTACTTGCCACAAAACTCACAAGTGATGAATGATTTTTGTTTTTCTGGTCCACTCTTTAACATATGCACCTTAACTATCTGTTAAATGCAATTTTAAGAGATATTCTATACTCACCCACCTGTTCATAATTTCTTTGGTTGTCATCATTACTTCACCACCCTGTTGCACCTCATCTAGACAGCAACTGCTCCAGTAGTGGCTTATTAATTATATGCACACGCACATGCACGCACGTATAATCCTTGTGATTATCTCCCCTTCTAAATTGAGCGTTTGTCTTTTATGGTATTTGACATACCTGTATTTGTGTACATGTTGGCAAGCATGGCTGTGTGATAAGAAACTTGCTTTCCAACCACATGGTTCTGGGTTCGGTCCCAATGCATGGCACCTTGGCTGTCTTCTACTATAGCCTCGGGCTGACCAAAGCCTTGCAAGTGGATTTGGTAGAAACTGAAAGAAGCCCATCGTGCATATATTTATGTCTGTGTTTGTCTCACCACCATCACTTGACAACCAATGTTGGTGTGTTTACATCCCCTCCATAACTTAGCGGTTCAGAAAAAAAAAAGAATAGAATAAGTACTAGACTTACAACAAACAAGTCCTGGGGTTGATTTGTTCAACTAAAACCCTTGAAGGTGGTGCTCCAGCATGGCCACAGTCAAATGACTGAAACATTTGCCCAGACTTGTGCCTTGGAAAGAAATGAAGGGGATCTTTCCCCCTTTTTTTTTTGTATATATAAGGGGAGGGTATGTGTGTATATATATATATATATATATCAGTTTCATAAAGTTCCAACATGGTCTGGTTTTCACTTTGAAATCTGATGATTTCTACGAACGTATGAAAGTGCTAATTAAACTTTATGAACATTACTAATTATACTTTTTAATGTTTAACGCACTCCAACATTGTAAAAAAATTTTTTTTTTTTAAATGCAATAATATAAAATGTGAAAACCAGATCATGTTGTAACTTTATTCAACTGATATATTATTCTATACAGATTTACACATATTCGGAAAAATATATATGTATGTATATAGTTGAATAAGATTTTGGTAAAAAAAAAAACCTTGTAGAATGCTATGCAAAGCTTGTCCACAGTTATTGGCTACCTGATGTCATCATACAATAGAAACATACTTGCTACAGGATATAGATCAGGAATTCCATAGTATCAGAGTGTGTATGAGATTAGAGGTGTGTTATAACAGTAGATTCTTTGTTTTAAACCAACATACAAACCAAACCAGCTACAAGACAGGTTCACTTCCATTATGTTCTTGCTTTGAGGCTTTCCGTTTATATTGTTTTTATTTTTCCCTCCGTTATAACCAGATGATATTATTACATTTCCCTTGCTTCTTAAAGAGAAATAGCATTTTCACCCCACACCCAACTACCCACCCACCAATTCTTCGCTTCAGGCTGATCCAAACTCACTCCACTATTTCACCTACTTTGTTTCTTCTCCCAATTTGGCTACGACAAAGTCTGGCCACTAACACGGTTTTAGTTACTGCATTTTTCATTATTAACCTTTTTTTAATTGAATACAGTTTAAGTTAATGATGTCGCTCTATTTAATTAAAGCCAAACCAACAAACAATTTTAATTGGCCAAAAATTTAAACCAACCAAATTAGGCCTCTCACACCTACCCTACAATGTCATTCTAAAACTAAGCAGTCACATTGTCGTGAACATCTTGAAGCTTCAAGATGATGCTTGATTAATTCAAAAGCAATCAGAATAAATAATTATTACGTTTAAGAAAAAAGTCATCTGGATGCTAAAGGGGTGAATCAGTCATATCCAGCCGAAATATTCTCCCTGTTTTATGTTCAAACTGGCCAGATCCAACCTTTCACACCTACCCTACAATGTCTTTCTAAGGATATACAGTCCCATCAGTGAAATCTCAAAGCTATGAGATAACACACGATTTATTCAAAACAATGTGAACAAGAGCACTGAGAGAGCGCAAACCTCCACAAAGGCAACACCAACATCCTTTGAACAATTAGCCAGAGATGATTTTTGAAATGAGAATATCTGAAATAAACTCAACTGCTCTCACAATTACATATATAAACTGCTGTTTTTTTTTTTGTTTTTTTTTTGTTTTTTTTTTTTTTTTTTTTTTTGTTTTTTTTTTTTGTTTTGTTTTTTTTGGTAGATTTATATTGTACCCTTGCCTTTATGCTTTTACTACTGGCTGCAGCCAGTCAGCTGGATCAATTCCATATTGTTTTTGACCAAATCTTTCTCAAGGACTTTGTTGATAAATGAGAATTATTTGCAGAAACTAAATACCTCCCCCCCACACTTTTATTTCAATTAAATGTAATAACAGTATTTCCTGTTTTAGACATTTAATATAAACCATAATGTTTTGTTTTTAAACTGTGTGTGTGTGCGTGTGTGTGCGTGTGTGTGTGTGTGTGTGGCTGCCTGTGCTGCTTAATATACGTATACTGAAGTTTTCCTGGATGTCTAAGCTCCTTTTATTTGTCTTCACATAAAGCTGGACTGTGAGTCACTTGGCAACTTCACTGGTGCTGGTGCCACATAAAAACCACCCAGTACACTCTGTAAAGTGGTTGGCATTAGGAAGGGCATCCAGCTATAGAAAGCACATGAAAACAAATACTGGAGCTCAATGCAATCGTCTGACTCACCAGATCCTATCAAACCATCCAGCTCCTCCTGCCAGCATGGAAGACGGATGTTAAATGGTGATATTAATGGTGTGTGTGGAAACAGGTTCAGTGAGACACTGAATTCTAAAGACGTTTAAAGATGGTGATCAAAAGTTCCAGTATTTCGGTGATGCTGACTTGTTTAACCATGTTGCTGTCTCTTGGTCTTGATATCGCATGATCGTTGTTCTTATACCAATCTATCCTTTGTTGAGAAAAATTATGTTTGAAACTATGTTTTGTTGAGATGTGTCGAGTTTATGGAGGCAACATGACTTGCAGAAAATGCCAATCCCCCACCCCCTTTTCTCTTTCGTAAATATTCACCATCATTACTGGAACAACCCAAACAAATTTAATTTTGAAGTTAAAGGATTAAATGATATTATATAACAAGCTGAG
>NC_069006.1:24653597-24655725 GCF_001194135.2 Octopus bimaculoides
GGCTTGCAGAAAATACCACCAATTCTAATTTTTGGTAACTACTTTAACATAATTACCAGAATAATCATGAAATTTAATTTTACAGTTAAAGGGTGAAGGTTGTTTCTTGTTCTCTGACTATTATTTTTGTTCTTTGCATCATATACGGAACTGTCCAAGATCCAACAATACCAAAAGGTCTTGTGTTATTTTCAGTGAAAAATAGCAGCAGACGAGTTGTATGAATTTCCACAGTGGTGGGACAGGGAGGAGGGGCTGACAAGATACAGTTTTTGTTGTTGTTGTTAACCTTTGTTCTTGTTCTCTCTCTCTCTCTCTCTCTTTTGTTCAAAGCTCATTTGAAACTCTACTGCTTCACTCTTTGTCTAAGGTTGTATCGTTTCTGTTAAGGAATTTACAAGTTTCTTGCTAAACAACTACTTCGTTAAATACATAATTTATAATTAACATTTTGTTGTCTGTTTCCAGGCATCCCTGCCTGAATCGTCTGGGAGTGGGGAGCCTCACTCGCTGGGACACTGCAGCAATGCAGCTTCTGACGTCAGCTGGGAGCATATAGATGAAAAGGACTCTAAAATGACCCTTTGGGTTCCAGACCATGCAGTGACCCACTGTGCTGGGTGTGAAGCTGCCTTCTGGTTTGTGAGGCGTAAACACCACTGTCGGTAAGCTATGTTACCTGCCATGCTATTCAACAATTTCAACAAACCTAATCCAGGAGTTTGTGTCTGCCTTTGGTTAATAACTAACTCAGCACACTTGTTTTTAAATGTATTTTGCTTCTGTTCGGGATAAGTACACACCATATTGCAATTAACACAAAGGAAAATAGGTAATGCTTTGTCATTCATTCCTGTCTAGCTAGTTTTTCTTTTGTCTGTTCTCTTCAGTTTCTGTGTGACACAGTAGTACCGCTTTACTCATCAGGCAGTCAATTCTGAAATGTTTGATATCACAAGAATCATACTAACTTTGTTGACATTCATTTCAAAGAATGTTTAAAAAATAAGACAAAAAAAATTTTCTCATGCAAGGGAGACAACCCTTGTCCCTTCTGTCATTCATTATCTGTTCTGTATTGATACCATTACAAGACAGATTTTGACTTTGAATATTTTCGAGTTAAATCACCATCAGCTTTAATCATAAACTAACAATATTTCAGTCTCAGAGCTGTCTTTATGGGTTTCTGTAAACTTCAACTCTTCCTCTTTCTGCTGACAAGTGGGGAAGCTATCTGTGACGGATTAAACATCCTACCCTGGCGAGATTTATCTCTTATATTCTTTAATGCTACAGGAAGCCAAAGCTAAAATATTGGCCACGTAGTTTGTTGGGAAAATTAATCTCTTTGAAATCCCCGAGTTTTCTTGAGTAAAATATATTTCGGATCATTTAAATTCATCATCATCGTCGTCGTCGTTTAACATCTGTTTTCCATGCTAGCATGGGTTGGACGGTTCGACTGGGGTCTGGGAAGCCAAGAGGCTGCACCAGGCTCCAGTCTGATCTGGCAGAGTTTCTACAGCTGGATGCCCTTCCTAACGCCAACCACTCCGAGAGTGTAGTGGGTGTTTTTACGTGGACTCTCCCATCATTAAACAACATGAGAGTTCGACAATTTCTTGGTTGTAGTTATCAAATGTTTGTGTAGTCATAAGCTCACTCCGTCCATCAGATCGACGTTACCTGTACAGGTGCAACGGGGTGCCACATGTCACATGACAAAAAGATCACAGAGCAAATCATGAGTGCAACACTTTAACCATTAAGCCATGGATATATGGATTCAAGTAATCCGGTGTTACTCATAAAAGAAGCTCCTGAACGTGTCATTCTACAAAACGTATAGAATATATCGTGCGAAAGAAGAGAAAGCAATAAGGAGTGTATAAAGTCATGAATGACAGGAAACACTTGAATGAAAATTTATTTAACAAGTAAATTCTAATGTCATGACAAATTGTTTCGTAACTTAAAACTTGTTGATAATTTATATTATTATATTTAATAATAAATCTCTTACATGTCTGCATTAATGCAAAATGAACAAAATCTTTTGTAATAATGCAAAATTGTTTACATGTTTTTAAGTTATGAAACAATTTGTTGTGATATTTGAATTTCC
>NC_069006.1:24656396-24658995 GCF_001194135.2 Octopus bimaculoides
ATACATACATAAACCATAAAGTGGGTTTATATATCATGTGTAGTACCTGTTTTTTTTTGGGGGGGGGACTGATTTATCCCTTATTGGCACTTTGTCAGTTACAGCAAGGGTTCCAGTTGATCTGATCAAATGGAACAGCCTTCTCGTGAAATTAACATGCAGGTGGTGGAGTATTCCACAGACACATGAACCCTTAACTAAATTGTCAGGAAGATTCAGCATGATGCAGCATGTGATAAGGCTGGTCCTTTCAAAATACAGATGCAACTCATTTTTGCCAGCTGAGTGGATGACCCATGCATGGACTGAGTGCAATGTGAAATAATATGTCTTGCTGAAGGACATTTGTCTATGCTGGAGGACTGCTTCTTTGTCAGATGACGAGGACAGCTGCAGAAAGACATGTCAATTGCCAATCTCTGTGGAAGAGGTAGACCCAGGAAGACATGGGATGAGGTGGTGAAGCATGATCTTCAAATATTGGATTTAACGGAGGCGATGACAAGTGATCGTGACATTTGGTGATATGCTGTTCTTGAGGAGGAGACTTGTCAAGCCAAGTGAAGTGGCCAGTGTTGGTGACACATAATAGGCACCTATGCCAGTGACCCTTGAAAGGCATCCATGCGGATGACCTGTACAAGACAGCCGCTACACTTTTGGGGTGGTTGGTGATAGGAAGAGCATCCAGCTGTAGAAACCAAACCAAAATCGGACTGGAACATGGGGCAGCTCTCCGACTTAGCAGTTCCAGTCTAACCCATGCCAGCATGGAAAGCGGATGCTAAATGATAATGACGTACACCTGCAGTGCATTGATGACACTAAAATGAAAAGCTTCCTCGTTAAGCACAAGTCCTCCATCTGCTTTGCTGCTCTTGTCCAACCTGCTCTGGATATTCTCCATCCTTTGCATTCTTTGCTTGTCTCTTGTTCTTCTACCCTCTGCTCTTCCTTCCATAATAATGTTTTCCAAACCTCTACTTCTTCAAATATGGTCAACTTTTATAAAGAATATCCATATTGGATATGTTACCAATCAACTGTTGAATTGTATTTCCGTTGGTTATAGATGAAATAAAAGGTTACTGATTTCTTTTTATATACAACTCACTCACTCTTCTTACACACACTGTCTTACATATATATATATATATATATATATATATATATATAGGCGCAGGTGTAGCTGTGTGGCAAGAAGCTTGCCAACCACATGGTTCTGAGTTCAGTCCCACTGCATGGTACCTAGGGTAAGTGTCTTCTACTATAGCCTCAGGTCAACCAATTCTTGTGAGTAGATGGAAACTGAAAGAAGCCTGTCATGTGTGTGTGTATACATATACACACACAATAGGCTTCCACACAGTTTCCATCTACCAAATTCATTCACAAAGCATTAGACTACAGTAGATGACATTGCTCAAGATGTCAAACAGTGGAACTGAACCCGAAATCACATACTTACAGAGCAGGCTTTTTTTCACCCCGCAGCCATGTGTGCACCTATTAATATGAAAATAAATTTTTTTAATTAATGTTTTTTTTTTTAAACAAAGAGAAAGAAACCAAAATCCTAAAAGTTTGCAATTTATCTTCACTCAAATGAATTCCATGTTGTTTTGAAGTTGTCTCCCTTTAATTACAGTTTTCAACATTGAGTTGGCTGACAACTTTGCGTGTGACTGATATGTGTGTGTGTGTGCGATTATAAATTTGATAGTTCTGTTTAGAAGTGACACTACAGCTGCTTCTCTCAGATATTTCAAGGCCAATTTCATTGCTGGTAGGGACACCATAATACACTACCAAGTTTATTAACCCTTTTTGTTACCATATTTCTGTTGAGATGCTCTGTGTTTCTTTCAATTCCTTTTAAATATAACAAAACTTAGTTAGGAACAACAAAACTAGTGTTAGGAACATAAATTGTGACCAAGGGGGTACTTAGAAGTAGTTAATAGCTTCCGTTATGTAGGTGACCAAATCAGCAGCAGAGGTGGATGCTCCAAGAGTGTAGCCATATGAATAAGAATAGGCTAGGCAAGGTTCAGAGAGCTTCTGCTTTTGTTGGTAACTAAGGACTTCTCGCTCAGAGTGAAAGGCAGACTGTATGATGCCTGTGTGCAAGCAGCCATGCTACACAACAGTGAAACATGGGCTGTGACTGCCGGGGGAAATATGTAGACCTGAAAGAAATGAAGCCAGTATGTTTCACTGGACGTGCAATGTCAGTGTGCATGTATGACTGTGTAAGTATCTTGAGAGAAAAATTGGGCATAAGAGGCATCAGATGTGGTGTGCAAGAGAGACAGCTGCTCTGATATAGTCATGTGAGGCATAGACGAGGCAGCTGTGTAAAGAAGTGCCAATCTCTGTGGATCTCTACAGATCTTCAAGGACAAGGCTTGTCTTCGAGGCTCTAGTTTATGGCTCAGAATTTCTGGAACCACCTTTGACACTTGCTTATGCATTAATATTCCTCGCATGTTCCATTGCGGTGTTGCTTTTATTGAACTCATAAAGCAAAATATGCCAAATATGCTCCTTTGTCACTTCCATTATTGCTTTGAAAAAATAACTATCAAAGTTAAACTCA
>NC_069006.1:24659005-24660716 GCF_001194135.2 Octopus bimaculoides
TATGCTCCTTTGTCACTTCCATTATTGCTTTGAAAAAATAACTATCAAAGTTAAACTCAACTCTTCAAAACTTGTATTAAGAATAAGGACAAGGTGAAATAAACCGTGATATGGCGAGGCATTACTGTATATGATGCCTAGGTGAGGTCGTTGCCAGTGCCGACGCAAGGTCGTTGCCAGTGCCACTGCAAGGTCGTTGCCAGTGCCACTGGACTGGCTCCTGTGCAGGTGGCACGTAAAAAACACCTTTTGAGGGAGGCCGTTGCCAGTACCGTGTGACTGGCAATTGTGCTGGTGGCACATAAAAGCACCCACTACACTCTCTGAGTGGTTGGCATTAGGAAGGGCATCCAGCTGTAGTAGAAACTCTGCCAGATCAGATTGGAGCCTGGTACAGCCATCTGGTTTGCCAGTCCTCAGTCAAATCGTCCCACCCATGCTAGCATGGAAAGCGGACGTTAAACGACGACGATGATGATGATGATATATATAAAACCCTTATGAGACTAGTTTTTGTTTGTTTTCCAAATACATTGAATGTATTTATTATTTAATTTTTTTTCTTTCTTTTTCTGTTTTTACAGAAATTGTGGTAAGGTTTTCTGTGGTAAATGTGCCAACACTTATATGCCAATTCCTCACCAACAACTGCTAGAACCAGCCAGAGTGTGCCGCAGCTGTTTGCCAAAGCTACAGAACTCCTTTCCAGATAACTATGGTTTTTTCGCATTTGAACAGCCACTTGTTGCAGCTGCTGCAGCCGCTGGTGCATCTTCTAATTGAGCAGATTGCATCTTGAAATGCGCACTCTAAAAATGCACACACACACACACACATACACACTCCCTCTTTCTCTCTCTCCCCATCTTTTTTTCTCTCCCCTTTTTATTGCTATACACGGAAGTGTGTGTGTGTGTGTGTGTGTGCATATATATGCATGTCATTTTGTATATATGTGCGAGTGTATGTGTGTATATGTATATATTCTGTGTAGATGCATTTCTGTGCATGAGTGTCTGTACGTGTATATATGTGTGTGTATGTATGTGTGTATATATGTGTGTGTGTTTATATATATATATATATATATATATACACCCACCACCACTCCCCCCTTGACTGCTACAGTATCTACCATTGTTAGTTCTGTAGCAAAATTTGGTGAGAAAATCCTTTAGGGAATATCTTGGACAATTTTTATTTCTGAGTAATTTTCCACCACACCTGCCAACCCCCATCCCCTGCGTTCTTCTATTCTGCATTAGTATGTCTCTATGCCCTCTTGTATATATGGTGTGCATATATATATATATAAATATATATATATATATATATATATATATATATATATATATATATATATATATGTATAAATGTATGTATGTAAGTGTTGGGATGTATATATTTGTTGCCATACTCGTATCGAGTTTAGCAACCAATCTTACGTATTAACACACATGTATATATGCGTGTGTGTGTATATATATACATATAAATATATATTTATATGTATGTATACACACTCACACACACACAAATGTGTATTTATACATGTGTGCGCATGCAAGTGCTTGTATGCATGCATGTGTATGTATGTGTGTGTGTGTGTGTATATATATATATATATATATGGATGTATGTATCTTCAAAATATGTGTTTACACTTTGAATGATACAGGTTGTGCTTTGGTTTTTTTTTTTTTTTTAATTC
>NC_069006.1:24661448-24664516 GCF_001194135.2 Octopus bimaculoides
CAAGTCAAACTATTGATCATAAGATATTACACATTTCTGATTATATATACACATGATTATATATACATATATATAAAATATATTTATATATGTATATATATGTTACACATTATACATACATTGCCATTTTTAATTAGGGCGTTTTTTTTTATTTTTATTTTTTTTTATTTTCAAATTAATGTTTTTGAATTCAAAGAACTGGGGGAAAAGTTTGGACTATATAAATGGGCCTACAGAACGGTTTTTGGATTTTTTTTTTTTTTTACAGCTAACGAATGTAAAAAAAAAAAGGAAAAAGAAGGGTAGAAAAAAAAAAAGTAGCCGTTTTTTTTGAAAGCCAAGAAGAAATGGTGATGCGAAGTGAGATGCCTCGGAGTTATTTGGAAATAAATCTAAAGAACAAACTGTGTTGATTGGTAAAAATATATCAATTCCATTACTGTCTTGTTTTTGCCGTTTATTTTATATTTGCAGAATTGTCAAGGAATCGGTTGATGTTGACAACCAACAACAGGAGGTGGGCAGAGTGCTGACCACTGGCCAAGGGCATATAGGACGCTAAACTACTACAAGTCAGTGCTATGGGTTCAAATGGCAGCTAGATTGAGTTGATGGCCGATGCCAGTGCCACCTGACTGGCTCTCGTGCTGGTGGCATGTAAAAAGCACCAGTCAAGCATGGTCGATGCCAGTACCGCCTGACTGAACAACACCCATGACCATTTAACAGAAGATTTTATTGTTGCACTTAAAGGCAAACTGCGTTGGCCATTTACAGATAACAACAACAACAATAATTACAGATTGGGAGAGAGAGAAGGAAGAACTGCGCCACCTTCAAAGAAGTTACTTAGGAGATGTTTTGTGAATGTTTAGTTGAGTCTGTTCAAGAACCTGGAGATGGACCGCGGCAGAATTGGAACTCGGCATTTTGTCCGACGAAAAACCATTAAGAATTTCACCCGGCGTGTTAACGATTCTGCCAGCTCACCAATAATAATAATAATAATAAGTTACTTATGAGATGTTTTGTGAATGTTTAGTTGAGTCTGTTCAAGAACCTGGTGATGGACCGCGGCAGAATTGGAACTCGGCATTTTGTCCGACAAAAAACCATTAAGAATTTTGCCCGGCATGTTAACGATTCTGCCAGCTCACCAATAATAATAATAATAATAAGTTACTTACGAGATGTTTTGTGAATGTTTAGTTGAGTCTATTGAAGAACCTGGAGATGTCTGCACAAATATCTAGAACCATCTGGGATGGCAAGGATGGAGGCACATCTTGTGCCTCAACATTCTCCCTGGCAAGAGATGGGACATATGAATGAGTCGACTGCTCTCAACACTCTGCAAAGAGTGTTTAGCATCAAGAGCAGCTTTTTATAAAGAGATGTAGTTAAATACTAATTCTACCTTCAACTCTATTTCCCATATAATAATAATAATTATAATAATCGTAAATACCTTGATGCAATTCCAGGCAGTGGCTCTCATGGTTTCTGATCTTAACTGAGTGGAGGTGTTATCATGGACATTGTTTTGTCTTGGTATAAAAGATGGGCTACAGCAAATGTTCTGCTCAATACCACAGACACAGACTTGCTTGTCAGTTGCTTGACCTTAACCAATTGAGCATGTCCCTTGGTGGCTGACGATATGTGCACCTATGATCATGAGCAGAAGTAGTGGGGGGAGCATCATAGCGATGTGTGGAGAGGAATTCTTTGGGGTTTGAATACTTGTACCCCAGTGTCACTTTGAAGGCATGCATTGCTCTCTCACTCAATAATAATAGTAATGGTTTCAAATTTTGCCACAAGGTCGACTTGGGGAAAGGGGGGGCTTGAGTCGATTACATCGATCTCAGTGTTCAACTGGTACTTATTTTAAGGACCCTGAAAAGGATGAAAGGCAAAGTCACTGGAATTTGAACTCAGAATGTAATGCATCGCTGTGAATCGAACTCCTGAGCTTTCGACTGTGAGCTGAATGCCCTAACCACTAAGCCATGCAACTTCACAGAACAGAAAGATCCCAAACTAAACACCACAAGGTATTTTATCCAAAGCACTAATGATTCCAGCAGTAATTATCTCTAACGTCTATAATCGTTATTAAATTATCTTCAGCCTGTGGGGGTGAGAGAGTAGATTTCTTGATAATTTTCTTCTAGTCTTTACTTCTGAAAAACCCCACCACCATCGCTACCATCCCTCCCTCCCACCATGACCTCTACCATTACTACCACCACCTCTGGTATTCTTACTAATGAATAGTGCCGGTGTCTTGTTACAATGGTACCGGTCTGTCTCTGCTCTGTTTTTATCTCTCTGCCATTGTGTTGTGCTGTGCCTGGTAAACATTTTTCCTGTTAATTTATGTTCTTAAAAAAAACCCAACTTAATTATGACAATTATTTTACTTAATTCTTCGTTATTTTCAAAAATTAATTGAAACAAAGCAGGTGTCTGCTTGATTTCCACAACCAAGGCATTGGTCAATTAGAGTTCAGAGATGAAGAGAGAGACTTGCTGAAGGCTCCTGAGGCTCGTCTCAGATATTTAGAAAACCACACATTTTGATAATGAATCTGCTCTTAAGATAATCTTAAGAAGGATTAAATTTTTCCTACATTGCTAGGTTATTTCTTGATAAGGAAAGACGCATCTAAGCATTTCATTTTTGTCTGTTGCATGGTTTCTCAATTTCCGTGGCTTACACTTCACATCACTCAACATCACTCCACATCTCTCCCTCTCTCTTTCTCTCTCTCTCTTCATCAGTATTTGTTATAGTTTCTGTGTATATGTTTTATTTTGTTGTGTCTGGAGAGGGTCATATTGTTTTAATGCCTTAATACCTAACACACTCACTGGTTCAATTTCCACTCATTATTATTATTATTTCTTTTTGTGTGCATGTCAGTGGCACATAAAAAGCACCATTTGAACATGGTTGATGCCAGTGCCGCCTGACTGGCTCCCGTGCCAGTGGCACGTAAAAAGCACCCACTGCACACATGCCTGAAAAGCATATATAAAAGAATATGTATATATATATATAT
>NC_069006.1:24665610-24670273 GCF_001194135.2 Octopus bimaculoides
ATATATATATATATATATAGGCCAGCATTTGCCCTGATTGAGACCCTAGTCTGTTGCAGGATGACCCATTTACAGCTGAGTGGACTGGGGCAAAGCGAAATGAAGGGTTTTGCTCATTTGATATACATATGCATTCGACGGGCTTCCGTCTACCTAATCCACTCACAAGGTACAGGTCAGTTCGAGGCTTTAGTAGAAGACACTTGCCCAGTGTGCGATGCAGTGGGACTGAACCCAGGAGCATCTGGTTGGGGAGCAAACTTCTTACCACACAGCCATGCCTGCGTCTATTGTTTCTAATTTGACAATAACAATTCATAGGTCAAAGGGGCATGCAATGTCAACTAAATAGCATTTGTGTTGCACCATGTCCACTATTGTCCGGTCTGTTATGCTCTAGCACTTGATATCTGTTTGGATTGGGAAATCCCAGAGGGTTTTGCTAGTCTCCAACTCCACCACTCTCTACAGTTTATGCTCATACCATGTCTTGCTTCACTCTAACCCCCACTTTTTGCACAGTTTCCAATATAGCACTTTCACTAACTGGTTGTGATGCCATAACTTGCGGCAAGTCTAGGGCATTCGTTCATGATATGGGCAACAGTTTCATCCACCCCATTGCAAATGTGGTACAGCAGAGAAACTGGTTCATTCCTAAGGTTGTCCCTCCATAAATTAACATGAGATTTCAATGGAAGGTTTTAATTTAGATCACTTTAAAACCAGAGATTTGTTTCATAGACCCACGGTTAGTCACAACAGTTCTGTATCAAGACAGGTTAAATGGATTGACTTAACATTCCAACTGTTATATTCACAAACAAACAACTTCTCATAAGATTAATCAATAGTGTGTGTATGGTTGTTACTTGGTAAGGTGATTTATAGCACCATAAATTGGAATATTAAATCTGCAGGTCACACCCAAGCATTCCAGTTGCTCCAATGATCACCTGCATGCCATAGGTTTTTGGCCCAGAGACAATCTAGTCAAAAGGGAGCTAAACAACAGCAAACACAGCCTGTCAACTCACCCAGGCTTTGTTTGGGTAAAGGAGGTGATTTGGTTGCTGTTTCTAGCAGCCTGGTTGACTCACTCATTGTTGGCTGGGGTAACGTCCTGTTTAATGGTAATCTATATTATGTCTGTTGCTAAGAAACTGTTTTCTAGGTGTATTATGGTGGCAGCAGTGGTGGTGGATTGAAGAGGGGTGGTGGTGAAATAGTAGGGTGGTGGTGGTGGTGGTGGTGAAATGGTAGGGTGGTGTTGTTGTTGGCACTAGTGATAGCATTGGTGGCATAGCAGAGTAGGGGGATAGTTGTAGTGGTCATCTTTCTGAGAGTGCTGAAAAATTCCTGGTTTTGGACAAAAGAAAATACAAGTGTGGATCTATTAATTATGATTCTATTCAACACATTCCCTTCTCACATTCACACACTTATTGCAACGGTCCTTCAGTTTTTCTAAGCCATGTAAAAGAACGCGGAATGTTGAGCCTCCAACCAGGCATTTCGTGATACCCTTAAGGCCAGGAACTTTCCAGCAACCACTTAACAGAATGTGACACCAACAGCAGTGGGGCCACCAAGTACCTTGGAAGACAAAGACCCCCTGGGAATGGAACAGAGGAAGGTGGCTTTGTTTGTGCTGGATGAGAGATTAAAGCATAACAGAGCCATAGGGACAAGGGTCTTACAATGGAGGAGATACTTGCTTACCCCAGGAGGAAAAGAAAGAAAAGGCAAAAGTGATAGAGGTCAGGAGACAAACAGAGTGCAAAAAAGAGAAATGGTGTTGGAATGCAATATGAAGTAATTGAGAATCACAATTCAATGATTTCTCCCTGCTCTATATCACAATTTATGCAATGACACCCCCATACAGAGTATCACAGATCAGGCAGTAAGTTAGCTCAAGCAACGACAACAACAGTGATGGTGACCTAATCTGTGTGTTTGTGTGTTGGATGACCTAAATTTGATCACTGTAAAGGTAGGAGAAAGAAACCAAAAAAGGAAATACCTGTAATTTTCCATGATGAGGTAAAGATATTCAGGTAAAAATAAAAAATGCAAAATAAAATAGTTTCTGTTGTTGGAAATGTCAGATTAATGAGAGATAAAAAGAAGATAAGAGATTTAATGATTCAATCCCCATGCGTGTGTGTGTGAGGAGAAAAGCAACACCCTAATGTCATCAGTTCAACGTATATAGATTGGTTGTTGGGTGACACTAATTAAACATACATATCGAAATGTATATAAATATACATGCGCGCGTGTATGAGTGAATATATCTCTGTAAGTGTGTGCGTATGTATACATTATATGCTACATATTATCTATATAAATATATATATATATATATATATACTGATTTATTTGTTTCTGTTATTTGACTGGAGCACTGCCTTTTAGTCGAAGAAATCGATCCCAGGCCTTATTCTTTGTAAGCTTGGTACTTATTCTATCAGTCTCTTATTGCAGGGGCCCTTCAGTTTTTCTAAGCCCTGTAAAAGAACTGGGAAGGTTGGGAGCCTCCGACCAGGCCTTTCATGATACCCTTAAAGCCAGAAACTTTTCAGCACCCCCTCGTATTTGTTGATATGCATACATTTATATTTAGTTATTATACTTACAGACACCCATACATATGCAAGTAGATGTGCATGCGCGTGCACACATCTGCATGTGTGCACACATGCATGGTTATCTTGTGTGACAGTTCTACAAATAAGAACAGCTTTAATTAGATGGTTTACCATTGCAGATTCTCATCTTCGCGATTCTTGCTATGAAAGACTTCAAACCAATCATGTTATTAATACTCTGCCAGAAGAGGGTGCTTCACAGGCAACAAGCCTAAAGCCATTTTTTTTCTGCAATACACATCTCAGAGAATCAGTTTTAGAGTTCTACATTTTATAATTAAACAGACAAGACTGTTGAGTGGGCAGTGATACTGAAGTCTGCAGCTGAATAATGTGCTGCAGTTAACAGTGCCCAACTTGTAAGTCCTGGGTTCAAATCTAGCCAGATCCAAATTGATTTGTATCAAGGGTATATTATCTTTTAGCTTTTACTTGTTTCAGTCACTGGACTGCAACCATGCTGGAATGATGCCTTGAAGGGTTTTATTCAAACAAATTGTCTCCAGTACATATTCTGGTACGTATTCCATCACTTTCTTTTATTGAACTGCTAAGTTAGAAGGACGTAAGCAAACCAACACTGGTTGTCAAGCAGTGTGAGGGTGGATGGAGCGGGAGCAAATACAGACATAAAGACACACATCCACCCATACATTTCATGGGTTTCCTTCAGTTTCTGCTGACCAAATTCACTCACAAAGAATTGCTCAGCCCAAGTACCCATCGCTGGTTGACCATCGCTCAGGGATACAGAAATAGAAAAACAGACAAGTAGATGGAGATAGACAGGCAGATGAATAGAATGAGAAAGACAGATAGAAAGATGAACAGAGAGAGAGAGAGAGAGACTGACAGACAGATGGGTAGAAAGAGAAAGAAAGTTCTAGATAGAAAGACAGAGATAGAGAGTGATATATATAAAAAGACATACAGAGGAAGAGAGAGAGAGAGATAGATAGAATGATATACAGAGGAAGAGAGACAGACAGACGGCTAGACAGTCTGACAGATGAATAGAAAGAGAAAGAGAGTGACAGAAAGACAGAAAAAGAGTGAGAGGTAAACACAAGGGAAGAGAAAAAAAATAACAAATAAAACTACAGACAGGCAGACAGAGAGACAGAGAAAGTGAGAGATGGACAGATGGACACGGAGACAGTGGCCTGGTTTGATAATAACAGGAAACTGCCGAAGGATATAACAAAATAACCACAATTCTTTTCCCAATTTCTAGTCCGATTTTTATCTTTGAACATTCCAGGTTTTTCCAGGGTTTCTCTTGTCTTCAAAACGGAAAGAAAACCGTAAAATTAATTCGTTCTGGATTTTCTTTTTTCTTTTCTTTTCTTTTTTTCATAGTATTTATTTAATCTTCTCACCCTTGGTTAGCAAAAGTGACACATGGCTGGGGGGTTGAACTGACAAGACTACGGCAAGAATATTTTACCCAAGGGGCCACACGTTTGCATTGAGTCTGGGACTTCACGGTTAAGAAGTGAATTTTCTTAAAATCTGGTGTGTGTGTGTGCATGCATGCATGTGTGTCTGCACATGTGCGTATATGTGCATGTGTGTGCACGTGTGTATGTATAGTGTGTGCGTGTGTATGTGCATGCATGCGTGTGCGTATGTGTATGTATGTGTATGCACATGTGTGGGTGTGTTAGTGAGTGGATGTGTACATGTGCATGTTTGTGTGGTAAGAAACTTTCTCCCCAACTACATCATCATCACTGTTTAACATCCATTTTCCATGCTGGCATGGGTTGGATGGTTTGACTGGGGACTGGCAAGCCAGGAGGCTGCACCAGGCTCCAATCTGATCTAACAATGTTTCGATTAGATCGACCCCAGTATGCAACTAGTACTTAATTCATTAACCCTGAAAGGATGAAAGACAAAGTTGAACTCAGAACATAGCAACAGACGAAAATACTGCTAAGCATTTCGCCCAGCATGCTAACAATTCTGCCAGCCTGCCACCCTAAGAATAATAATAATCATCATCA
>NC_069006.1:24670283-24673015 GCF_001194135.2 Octopus bimaculoides
AATGATGATGATAAAAATAATAATAACCTCCATATGTTAGATTAGTTCTGCCTGAGTGATTTAGCAAAATGCTCCAGTTGAGTCGTTAGAGTCTCTGGAGTGCTGCCGATTGAGGTCACAGCATCTGACACCCCATTGTCCTGTTGAGATATGAAATATGTTGTTTTACTACTTTCAGTCTGACTTGTAATTGACTGGAGGAGTGCACACGGCTACACAACAGTGCTGCTGCTCTTGCACACACAACACACACACACACACACACATATACGCACACACACATATACAACGGGCTTCTTCTAGTTTCCGTTTCCCAAATCCACTCACAGGACTTTGGTTGGCCTGAGGCTATAGTAGAAAACACTTGCACAAAGTGCCATGCAGTGGGACTGAACCCGGGACCATGTGGTTGGTAAGCAAGCTACTTACCACACAGCCACTCCTGTGCCTATACATATATATATGTGTGTGTGTATGTGTGTGTGTGTGAATTTATATATATATAGTATCTAATGGCAGACAGTGTGATAAATCATTTAAATGAAATTTATAGATTATGATATATGACTGATATGATGCATCAGCTTATTTCATTTTGTGAATAAGTACACACACACACACACACACACATAAACACACTCACACACACCTGCACATGTCACTTTCTCTCTCTCTCTCTCTCTCCAGTGTGTGGTCGTCACAGCCAGGGACTACGGAGAGACTCACATTCATTGATGACTAACAAGACATCAGATTCAGGAGGTGGTGGGGGGGGGGAGAGGCTGGCGATGGCTTTCACTCCAAACATTCATTGCTTTGATGTCAGCGGCAGAGAAAGAGAAAGAAAAAGAGAGCAGACTTTCATTGAAAGAAATTTTGCTGTTAACATGTACTAAAACAGCAACAACAACAGCAGGACAACAACAACAATGACAATAACAACAAAAGCAGTAACAGTGACGACAACAACAACATGAAGATAATAGCAAGTTATAACAACAAAAACAACAATAATGACAACTGAGGATTCAGTTGTTGAATCAACTGAATTACCTGCTCTTGAATTAATTTGTAACTGGTTGAGTATTCCAGTCTCATGTGAATAGGAGAGGGAGTCCAGCATGGCCACAGTCTAATGACTGAAACATGTAAAAGATAAAATATAGAAATATGTGTCTCGGCAACCAACAACTGATGCAGGTATTTTTATTCCATGCTTCAGCAACTCTGAGTGTGAAAAAATGTTTCCGAAAGTGACGGAAGCTGTGCTGTTTTCTGACTTTGAACTCATCACTTTCATTTCATGTCCCCTTTCCATGTCAGTGTGCATCGGATACTTTGAAAGGATCCAGTGGCTCAGAGAATCCCATCTTGCTCCAGGGTCTCAGTTTTGACATGGCTTCTACAACTGGTTGTCCCCTTCCTAACACCAACTACTTTACAGAGTGGACTGGCTGCTATTTCTGTAGCAACCTGTGCACTAATGAGCTCACCATGTATTTTTAATTTATTTTAAATTTATTTCTGCTATTTTGTTTGTGTTATTCTCTCTATTCTCAGCGACGAATTAAGACACAGAGACTGTAACTGGATCAGACACATCCTCTGACAAGATCAAAAAAGCAATTGTATGGTGGCACTAAAGTGGAACCCTGAGGGGAAAAGAGCAGCAGGCTGCCCTAAAACCACATGACAAGGAAAGGAGACAAGAAGGATGGAAAAGCTGGATAAAGACCTGGACAGTGGCAGAAAACAGAGCTGGCTGGAGAGATCATGTTACGGCCTTATGTGCCTCATAGTATAGAAGGAACTAACTATTCTCCTTATTTATGAACCATTCTGAGGATTTAGAATTTTAAAATCTAAATTTAAAATGGAATGATGTTTTAAAAGTGTTTTTGAATTTGGTTTGCAAGAATTTTAATATAAAACAACATATCGAAGAAAATATTGCTATATCATATTAAAGTCTATAAACACACTTATCGGTTGTTGCTTGTCTATATCTTTCTTTTTTTCCCTAAAATATTTTTCACTACACAAACACTGGTCTTCTCAGCAAGCATATATTTTCAACATATATTGTCAGTGGATATATATTTTCAATGGGTTTACATTTTCAATGGGTATTCACTTTCAACGGGTATATATTTTTAAATGGTTTATATTTCAATAGATATATATTTGCAATGAGCATCTATTTTCGTTCTTTATTCTTTTATACATTTCACCCCTAAGGCTGTGGCCATGCTGGAGCAATTTTTAATGCAATGATGACAACAAAGACAATGACGTCGATGATGTGCCCACTCTGGCCAGATGAATTTCCAGACATTTTAACAGCACCACTTCTTCCCCACCATTGCAACTTAAACTTAGTTCCTGGTTCTTAGAAGTATGAAGAAAACAACAACAACAAAAAGAACAAAGAAAAGAAAGAAGAAAGAAAGAAGCAAACAAACAAAAACGAAAGAAAGAAAGTGAAAAGGAAGAAACACAGAAAGCAGATGTTCTGTTGGGAATTGTGTCCTTCAGATTTTGGTTTCAGGTGCCAAAGAGTCTGCATAAAGTGAAACGGTGTGAATCATTGGTAGAATCGCTGAAGAAGAGAAAATGTTTTATTAGTCAATGTGTTTGATTAGTCACACGGCTGAATACTATTCTTTTGTTTCTCACCTCATATTTTTTTTTATTAATTTGTTAGATGCAAACTGAAAGAAACCTGTTGGTTC
>NC_069006.1:24673285-24677512 GCF_001194135.2 Octopus bimaculoides
CTTTGGTGATTTGTTATTGCCTGCTTTCAAGTAAAGAACAACCGCTAATTAAGAATTATCCGAGAGTCTTTCAGAATAGACAAAATAATAATTAATAGGATAATGGTTTTTTTACACATACTAAGATATTATTTTAGTTCTAGATTCACAAAAAAGAAAAAAAAAAGAAAAAAAAAGGGAAAGAAATAAAGCACCAATGCAGTGTTGAATAGAATACACATATTTATGAAGAACTAAAATGTCAAATGCGTGGGAGAAATTTAAACAAAAAGGTAGTGAAAGAGTGGACTTACTTGCTAACTAACAATGTTGTATGTTTACTCCAACTAATGGTGGTGGTGGTGGTCATGCCAGCACAATGTTAACAGCCACAAAACTAATTGTCCACTCACTTGACTGACTTAATCCTCATCATCATTTTAACATTCATTTTTTTTTGCCATGTTTGCATCGGTCAATCAGAATTTGTTTTGAGGCAGATTTCCAAAGGCTGGAAGCCATTTCTGTCCTGGATCCTTGTTGAGGACCAGGGTTGGAGAGGATAAAATTTTCTTTGTTGAAATTGAAAGTGAGACTTTATTTATTTTTTTTTTTTTTACATTGAATGATGATATTTACCTATAGACCCCTTTGATTTCTGTCGTAATAGGACAGACCTCATAACCATTTGATGTTTAAAAAACCCTTTTATATTTATTATAATTAAATTTTACTAGGAATTGTATAAAAAATTGTTAAAATATTTTGTATCTTGTAGAAAAGTGTACCCAGTTTATTGCACATAAATTTTAATAACAAAATGTAATATGGATCCCCAAGGGTCATGTGGGTCCTGGCAGAGACCCACTGGTTTGGAATGTCTCCATTGGTTACATGGTCTTGGTAGTTCATTTGCAGAATCCTTCTTGAGTATCTTTGATGAAACACAACTAGCTTTCTGATTATTTTCTCAGTGTTCTTCAACTGTTGGTAGAACCAGGCAAATATGGAGCCATTTTGCTGGACAAAGAGGTCATTAAAGCACTCATTAGAGAGAAACCAGTCAAAGAACACATCACTTTGTTCATGATACTTGAATACAGTGGAGTTGATTTATTTGACTATGGTCCTCTGTTCTTGTTACTTCCCTTCTCTTCTTATGTGACAACCAGTAGCAGCAGCAGCCATTGGTCTTCTGCCCAACTAAAAAGAAATCTTTATCAATAAACATGGTTCTATTTACTTAGGACTCGAAAACTGCTTAATCAATTTCTGTGAAATTTTATGTGAAGATATTTAATTTGTTTTTTGTCGTGTCATGTTATGTCTGATGATAAAGTTGGAATCTTGTTGCTTTCTGCTTGTCACACTTTGATGTATATCTTCAGATAATGGGCAAGGTCCACCATGGTAGACTCTTTCTTCATTCCTCAGAAGACCTGAATTTATTAACCCTTTAGCATTTAAACTGACCACCTCTGGCTAAAATATTCTACCTCTTTTATGTTCAAACTCGACTGATCCAATCTCTCACACCTACTCTACAATGTTATAACAAAAATAAATCAATCACATCATTGAAACTTTCTTTCTCACCCACAAACATGTGGTGCCACAAAAAAAATGTACCCAATGTATCATGTGAAGTTATAGAGTGAGAAGAACTTTCAGTCTTGTCAAAAACATGGCTACTCCTCTAGAGTTGGTGCCATGATAAAATTAACCCAGCACAGCCTGTTAAATGGTTGATGATAGAAAAGGCAATCAAGTGTATGCTAGAAGAAAATGTGTAAGGTGCAGTCCCCCAACTGTATCCATGAAGACAGTTACTCCAAATATGAACTGATTTAGACTGTCAAACCCTGTAAACCTGTACCAGTAGATGTAAGCTAATGATGATGTTGTCCATATTGGATGGCTTTTCTCTAGAAATCTCTCACAGGAACTGTAGATTTTTTTTTTACCTCAATTTGGTTATGGTCCAAAGGAAGGGACCTTGCTTTTGGTCCAATAAGATATGAAAGGGAAGATGCTACTAGAATAGTGAGATGAACTTCTTTTACACCTCAAATGATAACAAGAAAACGTGGAAGGTTGGTGAGTAAAGCTAAGGTCACAAAATTGATAAGAAGTGAGGTGGGTAGGTGGGTGTGTGTGAAGAGAAGAGACGAAGCGAGGGGAGAGGAATCGAGAGAGGGAGGGGAAGAGAAAGACGGGAGTAAAGGAATGAGAAATAGAGAGAGAGAGAGAGATCGTGTAATTAAAGAATTTAATGAACTATCTAAGCAAAACCTGTCTACTACAATCTGTGGAATATGAATATAGTCAGGTTGACTAAATAAATAACGATATTTGTCACATGATCCCTGAACAACTTTTTTGAGATTTGTTTTTCTACTCGATTGTTCAATGTAATAAAAATGTTTTAATTATTTAATAATCTTTGCGTGGCATTGAGTAAACAGTTGAGAGACAGGTCGGATTCTTCAGCCAGCTCTTCGGTTCTGTGATCATAAACGAAGGTGTAAATTTCAGAACTATTTAAAATATGTTACAGAAAATACATAATGATTACAGTATCTGTCCAAAATTATATGCAGTCGATGATGGCAAAAACGAGGAAAAAAAAAAAATAGAAATGCCAAGACGACTCTGAAGAGGAGAGGAAAAAAAAAACCCTCGCCGGGTTGTACCAAAGTTTGTAAAGCTTTTAAACTATTATTGAAGAAGCAGAAAAAAACCTAGTTTTATTGATATGAGTTAGCTTTTGTATTATTGTAGCACTTGCTTTCGTTGGTGCTTGTTATTGTTGCAGTTATTGTTTGCAACGATGACGATAAAACCAGGAAGTGCTGTGTTTTTTTGCCTGTAAAATGATGGAATAAGTGCAGGAGACAAGTGAAAAGTTCAGACAACCTTGCGCTTGGCGAGGGTTACATCCGGTGACGTCATACATCCCGAACCTTTCCCAACGTTTCCACTCATCCGTTGTTTTTCTCTCTTAATATGTAATGCCGAAATGCTATCTTGTCATTTGTCGCAGCTAGTATGTTAGTGGAGTGGAACCGAGCGATTTTTTACTCTCAGCTGACCCCCGAAACTCAAGGCTGATATATTTTTGTGTCTGAAGGTTTTTTGGAAGCCACGGCGCATGCCTCAGGCTGCCATATTGAACGAGAAAAGCAATTCGGAATATCAGAAAAAAGGCGAATTAGGATAAATAAAATGTCCGAATTGAAACGATTTCCTCTCTCAGCTTGACATTACCTGGTCGGGTAAGTAGCATAAGGCTTCATTGTTTCATTCTACATAAATCAAAGCTGCATATATTAAAAGAAACTAATATAAATGTCGATTTCTCGGCGATGGTGTGCGTGCGTGTGTGTGTGTGTGTGTCTCATAGACACACCACACTGACACAAGAAAGAAGTGGTCGGTCGTCTTAATCAAAGTAGATCTCATTTATTTCCCACATAAACGTTTAACAACAACGATCAACCGAAAACAAAATGCTCATATTTCACGTATATATCACTTCTATACCGTTCTAGAAATCTGCAATGGAAAATAACTGCTTGGCATTCATACTGTGTTTGTTCCTCTTTACTCTCAACCCAACATCACAACACATTAACCTGGCTTTTTATTTCCCGACCATACTTCGCCCCTCTTTTATTTTTCCATCCCTTCTTTTATATATTCCTATAAATCAACTCCTTCCCATGATTTAATTCGATATTTTCCTGCTTATCCACTGCCCTATACTCTTTCATTTCTCAGCATAACCTCGTCTATGTACCAGGCGCCTTTACAAAATGAGGCGATCTCTTTTATGTTAGAGAAAAATTATAGGTCACATTTTTCCTATAGCTCTTGTCGTTCACTACTTTTTCCTATTCATTATTATTCACTTAAAAAAACTCCCCCAAAACCCCAAAACCCCACAATCAAATTCCATTTCCAAAAGACTGCTCCACAATTTCATCCTCTTCACATTTAACTGTCATCATCATCCTTATCTTCATTTTACTTTTTCCTTCATCTAAAATACCTTCCTTGTATAATTTCTAATTTTTTTCTCTGATCGCTGGCTTCTACACAATATTCTCTTGCTTTATTAGTTCTTATATGGTACAGTCAATCACCTGGAATTTTTCTAACATCACATCAATGATTCTACAAACTATATTTGTCAGCTTTTACTTGACCATTTTACAGAATCACACACACACACACACACACACACAC
>NC_069006.1:24677596-24678963 GCF_001194135.2 Octopus bimaculoides
ATATATATATATATATATATATATATATACACACACACACACACACACATACATACATTTATAATCATACATGCATATATAGATAATCATGGTTGTATAAAGAGGTGGGGGGGGCGTTCATGATGATGGTGGTAATAATTGGTCTGGGCATTGGTCTGTGGTGTATCGCTGCTTTTTATTTATCATCTTATCCCGACCCACTTTTTGTTCATTAACATCAATGGACGGGGTCGAGAAATATTGTCCAGTCTGTCTACTATTTATTCATCGCTGCACACACACTATATATATATAGTTTGCGAAGAGTGTGTAGATGTAATGTGCATATATATATTTAATATGTATGTGAATGAAAGGAAAAAATGCTGTAGAGTCAATGAAAGGTGTGTATGTATGTATGTATATATATAAATATCCATATACACATAGATGTGTATGTATATATTTGTATATATTAATATGCATGTGATTGAAGGGGGAAAATGCTGTAGTGAATGAAAAGTGTGTGTACACATACATACATAAATATATATATATATATATGTGTTGTGTATGTATGTTCAGGTTTGATAAACGCAATCAGTGACTGGTTTAATTAGATTAAGTATGAAAAGAAAGAAAAAAAAGTTACTTTTTCTCCCTCCAGTAAACATGAATATATATATATGTATATATATATATACACACACACACACAAAGTACCCAGGCTTACAAAGCAGATCTAGTGTGTGTGTGTGCATGCACAGTTCTTTTTTGTGCATATTCTTCTGTTATTACTATAAATGATGTATCTTGTAGTCTAGTGTAAGGTATTTATTTTTTGTAAATTGTTATATGTAACGAAAATATTAAACAATGCAACACTTAAGATCACACACACGTTTATATGCATGTAGGTGTATATATATATATATATGTATACACATACGTGTGTGTGTAGTTTACTTAGGTGGTGTGCACGCACCGTAGACAATCCTCAGTCATCTCTCTCTCTCCCTTTCTCTTTCTCTCTCTCCATGGCGTGACAATCCACTCACAGACCCACACCACAGCATGCTGGACATGTTTCAAACATCCCAAATGCTGACGCCCATTATTCATTCACTCACACACACAATATTTTTTTATTCACTGGTATTTCTATCACTTTGCCTCATTCTCCTCTTCTATTTTGTCACTTCTCGGTTTGAATTTTTTTTTTCCACCACTCCATATAGCTTTATCTCTGTTGTGAACGAACGAGTGATTTTACTTCATTGTCATCTGCTACGTTCTGAGAGTTCAAATTACACCGAGGTCGACTTTGCCTTGCATCCTTTCGGAGGGTCGATAAATGAAGCACCAGCGAAATGCTGGGAGGGGGGGGG
>NC_069006.1:24679214-24682431 GCF_001194135.2 Octopus bimaculoides
ATAATCGACTCGCCCCCGCCCCAAATTTCAGGCTTTAGTAGAAACGATTATTTTATTTATCTAGTTCAGATAACTTCCTGGCCAGTCTGTGTGTGTGTGTATATATATATATATATATATATATATATATACACACACACACACACACAGACATATAATGAATGCTGCAGTATGTTTTGGTAGTGTGTGTGTGTGTATGTATGCTTTTGTTTTTCGTTGTTGACACATATACACACAAACACATATACATGTATAAATGTGTGTATGATGTATATTATATACACGGATATGTAGCTATGTGTGCACATGTATGTGGCTGGAGTGTAGGTTTCTTTACACACAACATTCCCCTTCCCCTCGAAAATCAGCGTATATGTTGCACCAGTTTAAAGATTGATTTATACTATTCGAGGCTAATATTACTCAATTTGTAAACTGCGATCCGGTTTCGATACCCTGTTACATACAATCTTCACTTACATCGCTAACGCCTTTTGTTTTTCTTTTTTCTTCCTCTTCGCCCCTGAATAGCATTATTGATAAACATGACACACACATTCATTTAATTTTATCTTCTTTTTTTCAACTATAAATGTTATCGCTCGTCATCATGTCTGAAAGTGTCAGTTTCCGGCGAACCGGTTTCGACTCGTAGTTGCGAAACAACACGTCATTTCCCTCTCCTAAGGGTCACTAATGCTTTTGGAAACGTCACAATATTATTATCATTATTATTATTATTATTATTATTATTGGTTTTCTCTCTTCACATGAAAGGAAGTCCTTACAATTCATGCCATCTCCATAACTATCATTAGTCATAAATTTCTGGAGAAATTTTCACCAATTCTGCTAAGCCAATAACGGGAACCATTTCACTATCGAAATATTTCGTATCTGCAGATACGAAATTATTTAAAAATTTATCAAAAAATAAGATAAACCGACAGACTGGATTTCGTCTCCGTTAAGGTTGCTCCATATGAAATATGAAGATCTTTTCTATTACAGACACAAGACCTGAAAATTTGGGGAAGGGGTCTAGTCGATTGTTCAACTGGTACTTGTTTTATCGGCCCCGAAAGGATGAAAGGCAAAGTCGACCTCGGGTGGTATTTGATCTTGATGATGATGACGGGGTGGGGAAGTGTCGGCTGGAAAGGACGGACATTACAAAGAGAGGTTATTATAGACCGTGGGTTTCTTTTTGCACAGAAATAGGATGTAGAAGTATTCTTTTATTCTTTCAAGCATTTGACTGCCGCCAGGCTGGATCACTGCCTTTAGTCGAACAAATAACCTCCCCCCCCCATGACTCATTCTTTGTAAGCTTAGTACTTATTCGATCAGTGAATTTTGCCGAACCGCTAAGTTACGGTGACGTAAACACACCAGCATCGGTTGTGAAGCGATGGTAGTCGTGGTGGTGGGGGACTGAACATAGACACACAAACATATATATACATATACACACCAAATCCACTCACTAGGTTTTGAGACTATAGTAGGAGACACTTGTCCAAGGTGCCATGCAGTGGGACTGAACCCGGAACCATGTGGTTAGAAGCTTGCCACTTCTGCGCCTATAGTAGTCGTTAATAATAGTAATAATAATAATAATTCTATAGAAAGTCATAAAGCGTCAAGTAGGGTGAATGAATGTTTATAGTCGATGAGATCGACTCAGTGCACAATTAGTATTACTCATTACATCGATCTCCAGAAGAACGGAAGGCAAAGTCGATCCCAGCACTGTTTGAACTCGGAACGTATAGGCACGCGAACAAAGACTGCAAACTATTATTTTCTCTCTCATACTCTTGATAATAATGGCGGTGATTTATTTTTGAATAATAATAATAATAATAATGATGATAATGATAATAATAATAATAATAATAATGATAATGATAACCCATCCTTATTTCCTACATTTCTGTAATATTTCATTTATTTAAAAGACATCAAGAGCAGGTTTTAGTAGAATAACAAGACTATGATAATAATAATAATAATAATAATAATAATGATTTCAAATTTTGGCACAATGCCAGCAGTTTCGTGGGAGGGGATAAGTCGATTACATCGACCCTAGTGTTCAGTTGGTACCTATTTTATCGACCCCGAAAGGATGAAAGGCAAAGTTGAACTAGGATTGTAAAGACGGATGAAATGCCGCTAAACATTTAGTCCGGCGTTTTCAACGATTCTGCCAGCTCGCCACCATAATAATAATAATAATAGTAATAATTGTAATAAGTTTCTAATTGAAACACAAAGTCAGTGGGGGTGGTGGAAACGAACAGTGAAGCTGGTCTCGGCTGGATTTGTTAAATATATATAAAAAAAAAAAAAAAAGATACATAGAACAGGACGTAAAGAGCCGGAACAAATGTCACAAAGTATTTTGTCCGCTGAACTAAAGGTTCTGCCAAATCTGCAGGTCGGTGGGTAGTTCTGAGAGAAGTTCACTTAATCAATGGACCCCTCCCCCACTTCCCGAGCAATCGCTATTGTTGCCGGGATTTGAACGCGGAACGTAAAGGGGCGTAACTAAACATTGTAAGGTATTTTATCTGTCGGGAACGATATATATGTATACACACACACACATATATATACACACACATTTTCTTATTGCTATATAAATTAAGGGTAAAATCTCCTTTTACCCGCACCCATTTATTACACTCGGTAAAAACACTAGTGTAATAGTAATTGGGTATCCTTCCGGCAGTATATTGGATAGATATTATTCCTTAGTGGGTTGCATTCACAACCCCTAACTTTCTTGTATTATACATACATACATATATATATATATATATATATATATATATATGATATATCCTTATTAACTGTCGGTGAAGGAGCTTATATATATAAATGTATATTATTTTGTTTGATAAATAAATATATTATATGGTAGTTGAGTGAGGCAGTTTTAGGACTGTCTGTCTGTCTGTCTGCCTTTCTCCACTTCCTCGTACCTTCGTCACGTCTCGGGTTATTTGTTTTATTTTTTGCTCCCCTAGTTTCTGTAATGATAGTAAGTTGGCCAGTGTCGTCCTAGTGGTGTTAGTTTTCAAACACGCATACACACACACACACACACAGTCATTGTTGTTGACTGTTAGATTTAGCCATTCAATCCTCCTTGCAGGCTTCCTCTGTATATGTATGTATGTATATGTGTGTGTGTGTGTGTGTGTGTGTG
>NC_069006.1:24682441-24693506 GCF_001194135.2 Octopus bimaculoides
ATATATATATACACACACCCATACATCTATACACACCCACCCTCATATATTTATATACACACTCAGAATTGCATGTCTCTACCGTCCCTCCCTCCCCTCTCTCATACATATATATACACACACACACATACAGATATACAAACATACCTGTATACACCTACCCACCCACACATATATCTGTACACACACTATATAATATATATATACATACACACACACACAGATATACAGACATACCTATATACACCCATCTACCCACCCACCACACATTCATATATCTGTACACACACTATTTGTATGGTTATATTCATACATATCTATACACACTATATATATATATATATATATATTTCTCTAATGTGTAATGTTCCAGATACGTTCCACATTAAGGCTGTTAGCATATTTTAAATTCTTTTCTTCCTGGCCTGTCCTGATCTGTGATATGGTTGTCATTGTATAATTTTTATTATTATTATTATTATTATTTTCTTCTCAGTTTTATCTCCTCTCCCTCCTACCCTTCCTCTCTCTCTCTCCCCTCCCCTCCCTCTGTTATTTTTGTAACTTTCTATTGCAACAGACCTATTTTTATTGCTGTCTGCAAGGTTTCAGAAAACAAACAAACGAACATTTAAACACAATAGTGAGTGGGTGGGTGAGAGGGGGGCGCTTCCCACCCTCCCAGCAAAATCAACAACAACAACAACAACAATAAACGAGTTGTATAAAAATCTATAATGATCATAATGTCTAGTTGACTGGGTTTTGTTTTTAAAGTGCCCCCGCCCCCTTTCATTGCTTTCTCCTATATCCAGTGAATCTTGAAGGCAGAACTAACATCTTTCTATATATCTAATCTGTCTATCTGTCTCTATATACCTATCTATTGTCTATATATCTGTCTATATACCTATCTATCGTCTATATATCCGTCTGTCTATATGTCTGTCTGTCTATATACCTATCTATCGTCTATATATCTGTCTGTTTATATGTCTGTCTGTCTATATACCTATCTATCATCTATATATCTGTCTGTCTGTATATATATATCTTTCTATCTGTATATATATCTGTATATCTATCTATCTATCTGTCTGTCTTTCTGTATATGTGTGTATACATATGTCTGTAAATGTGTGTGTGCATGTGTTTGTGTATATGCATCTGCATATGTGTATATATGTGTATGTGTGTGTGTTGTAAAAGCTCACTTGTCCCTTAAGAAACTAAAGCCAGCTTCATCCACCTCAGACAGTAAGATAATATAGAACTGTATGGATCTTTGCCATCAAGTATGACTTCATAGGTGGATGCTGGCATTGGGATTATCTCTTGTTAAAATAGGATTTCAATACCAAGTCATGTTTAGTAATAAGGATGCTAATACAATATATAGCTTATAGTCATTTTAACCATCATCATCATCACAGATGTGATTATTATTAACTGTGTTATTTGTTCATGTGGTGAAATCATTGTGTGTAATGTTTGTGCATTAAAGCATTATTATTATTATTATTATTATTATTATTAGGGCAGCGAGCTGGCAGCATCATTAGCATGCCTGACAAAATGTTTAGTGGTATTTTGCCTGTTGCTATGTTCTGAGTTCAAATTCCACCAAGGTCGACTTTGCCTTTCATCCTTTTGGGGGGGGTTGATAAATTAAGTACCAGTTAAACGCTGGGGTTGATGTAATTGACTGGCCCACTCCCATAGTATTAAGGCAGTGAGCTGGCATAATTGTTAGCAAGCTCTCAACAATTTCCAGCCTTGTGCCTATAGTTGAAGATTATTATTATTCGTACATACATAAAAGACCCCTTTAGTCATGAATGACCATGGGATTGTACCTAGAAAGTTCCCCTCTAAGGCACAAGTCCGGGCAAGGTTGTTTTATGGAAGATCAGCAGTCGTCCATGCAAACCAGCCTCTCCTCTCCATGCCATTGGTGTTATAAGGCAAAGGGGCCGATAGAGTTTGGCACCAGTGATGTCACAACTCACTCCTACAGCTGAGTGAACTGGAGCAATGTAAAAATAAGGTGTCTTGCTCAAGAACACAACACACAGCCTGGTCTGGGAATTGAACTCACTATTTTATGCTTATGAACCCAACTCTCTGACCACTGAGTTACTTAGCTGCTGTACACACTGGTGATGTATTTCATTCAATGTACACATATATTGTCCAACCCATGCCAGCATGGAAGACAACATTAAATTAGTGATGACCTGATAACCTATTTTAACAAAATTTTTAGAGGGAGGGTAGGGAAATGTTTGGAAAATGGATTAAAAGAAATTTGTAAAATGACATTTCATGAACATTATCCCCTTCACGTACACACATACATACATATATATACACACACGCATATCTAAGCACATGCACGCATATATATATATATACACATGTGCACATATGCACACACACACACACACACACTCACTCTCACATGTATGTATACTGACATATGCGTAGACACACTATCGTGTATATTCTTGATATACACACACACACACACACACACACACACTCTCTCCCTCCATCTTTCCATACTCTTGCACACTCACATACACACACTCTCAACATGCACACATACACACACATATGCCTGTACACATACTCTGTTATGTACACTCTTGACAACACACACACACACACACACACACCAATACTATATAATTTCACAGGATGTGTTAGATTATTTATAAAATGTTTCAGTAGGTGGGGATATTTCTTGCTATTTTGTCCATTGTACCTTAAATCTTTCTAAGTGATACACCATGGATATAATTGCTACTTTTACTAAAACTCGCACAGGTGTGGGTTTTCCTCATGACTATTTTTCAAACGAGGTCATGTGACCTGCTCACCTGTTTTTGTATTTCTTTAGATGTGCACTATTATTGTTATTATTATTATTATTATTTGGGGTCAATGTAATTAGCTATCCCTGTCCCCCAGTTATTATTATTATTATTAGGTGGCAAGCTGGCAGAATCGTTAGCATGCCAGGCAAAATGCTTAGGGGGCCCCTACATTCTGAGTTCAAATTCCACCAGGGTCGACTTTGCCTTTCATCCTTTCGGGGTCGATAAATTAAGTACCAGTTGCATACTGGGGTCGATGTAATTGACTAGTCCCCTCCCTTGAAATTACAGGCCGTGTGCCTTCTGTAGAAAAGATTATTATTAATTATTATTATTAATTGTTTTTCCTTAAATTAATTAATTAATTGCCCAGTGAGGTGTTCCGATTCCTTTGTTTTTTTACTCTTGGATAAACCTTTTATTCTTTTACTTTTTTACTTGTTTCAGTTAGAGTGCGGCCATGCTGGGGCATCACCTTGAAGAATTTTAATAGAATAAATCAACCCCCTTCCTTTTCGTATGTTTTTTAAAACCTGGTGCTTATTCTATTGGTCTCCTTTGCTGAACCGCTAAGTTGTGGGGACATAAATACACCAACACCAGTCGTCAAGAAGCAGTAGATATATGTCTATATGTATCTATAGATGTATCCTGGTATAGATATATTTTCATGCCATAAAGAAACTAGTTTAAAAATACTACATTGTTTGATGTAATATAAATCACCCAAGCTTTTTATTGCTTTTTTTTTTTGTTTGTTGCCCCCCCCCCCTTCCATTCTCAGTTTGTGTCAAACCTCATTGATAAGTGGTTATTCTCACAGTCTTGCAGTTTGCTGCTATTTCTTTCTCCGTTTTGTCTGCAAGGGTCTCTTCAGAGCCATTCTTTGTTTGGCCAGAGTATTTCTTGAGATCTTCTTGTATAGATTTCATAATAAAACTCGAGAAAAAGTGTGAATTCTATACACAATTGTTTGCTCATCTAGTTCTTGGAGTGTTTTTTTCTATTACTGGTATGTATATATGTATATATGCATGTATATATCTATATATATGCTTGTGTATATATATATATATATATGTATATATATATATATATATATATATATGCATGTGTGCATATATATATCCGTGTGTGTGTGTGTGTGTGTGTATATATATATATATATATGTATGTATATATGGAATGTATACACTTCTGGTGATATTTACAAAAGAACACAAATGAACGATTGATTCCTTGCAATTGGTAATCAGCTAGAAATACTTTAGTTCCTTTCACAAAGAGAAATAATTGGTAACAGGTATGGACATTTTTCTCACATACGTAATTCTCGCTGCCATTTCTGTCCACTTCTCTTTTTACTGGGAATTCATCAAGAATGATTTCCTTTTGTGCTGCTGTCGCTGCTAAAAACCAAGTGCTTGCCACCAAATACAGGCCTGGAAATGTGTACAGAAAAGTTATGCTTATATGTATGTATGTATGTGTGTATGTGTGTGTGTGTTTGGTCACATTATGCAGGGTAAGAGGTGTTTCTGTTTGAGAACAATACGTCTGTGGTCTCTGAGGTTGGTTTCATGCGTTATTGATTGGGATTTTAGTTTTTGTTGAGGTTGGCAGGTGTGTAGATGGATGGATGGAAGGTAAGTTATGGGTGGGGGGAAGGGAATTCCACAGTGCTTCTTTTTCTCCCACACCCCTTAACGTTAATTAGTCTATGGAAGGGGTGGTCGTAGAGCTGTGCAGGTCTGGCTGTCCCATCCCAGATGAGTGAGGTCGCTGTGGTCAATGTTTAGTGTGAATTTTCTGGAAGTTAATGGCTGGCGAGTGGTGGAGGAGGAAGAGGAAGGTTCCAGAAGGTTGGCTTGTGTTTGGATACAGGTAGATTTGTGTGTGTGTGTGTGTGTGTATTTAGGTGGTGTTAGTACGCAGAAGGTGTTTGTTGGATAAAACAGTAGAAATTGATGGATTTATGATGGAGTTGTTTGTGTCGGACTCAGTGCCTTGTGAAATGTGTTCTAAATCTCTATTCTGAGTTCAAATTCTGCGGAGGTCATCTTTACCCTTTGTTCTTTCAAGGCCAACAAAAGAAAACAACAACAACAAAAACAAAAAGTATCATTCCAGGATGGTGGATTGGCCGAACTGTAAGAACAACGATGTGGATGAATGCTGTGTGACTTTGCAATATTTCTTCCCCCGTAACTTAGCAGTTCGGCAAAAGGGACCAATAAAGTAAGTCCCAGGGTCGATTTGTTTGACTAATACTTTTCAAGGCTGTGCTCCAGTATGGCTGCAGTCAAATGACTGAAACACATAACAGATTAATCTGTCCAATGTAAGGCTTATGTTCTTTTATTCTGAGTGCTAAAGGGTTAAATAAGGTTGACAGGCAGTTTTTAAGAGGAGTCAGTGTGTTAAGATCGTACTAAAAGATCCGACCTGACACCACTTTTAACTGCCTCTCATAGTTTACTGGATTATTTTTGTATTTGATCTTTACTTTTATTATTCCTTTTATAGCCTTTTCTTGTTTTTTTTACTTCCATTTTAGATATTGATTTCTTTTGATTAGGCACCGGACCAGTTTATTGTGGCGCACACAATCAATTTAATTGATCCCGGTATTTATCGGTATTTTTTATTTTTATCATGAAATGCACTTTGAGTTGTGGTAGCGTTGTAAAGCCTGTAGTAAAATGGTTGTACTCAACCGTTTGTTGGTTCATTCATGTAAAATCCATTATTCCACGCTAGTGTGACTTGGATGGGAATTGGTCATTGAGCCAGGGTTTTACTGCCAAATGCTCTTCCAGTCACCAACCTTCACCTGTATATGTGTGTGTGTGTGTCTTTGTGTCTGTGTTTGTCCCCTCGTCACTGTTTGACAATTGGTGTTGGTGTGTTTACGTCCTCGTAACTTGGCAGTTCAGCTAAAGAGACTGATAGAGTTAATACAAGGCAGTGGCAGGTGACCGAGACCTTTCATGATATACCGTTTTTGTGAAAACCTGTGAAGGCAAATGAGATCGAGGTTGTGGCCGATGCTGGTGCCACATCAATGGCATGCTAATGATTATGTTTGGAACATAAATTAACATGTTTAAAACAGGGAGCTTATATTCCTAGAAGTAAGAGTAGTGTTGGGCAAGTTTTTTATGACAAAAAAAAAAGGCTTACTGTATCATCAACCACTTAACAACCTCTATCAAGTTTGACCACTGATAAGTGTCAGCGATTTTTGTGTCTGGACTGGACAGTGGCGAGAAAATATGTCAAACAAAGCTATTCATTAAATGTTATATTTACTGTTTAGAATATGATTTGGAAAATTTCAGTTCCAACAACTACTACTACTACTACTACTATTAGTGCTGTTGCTCAAACAATTTAATCTTGTCAAATTAATTACGACAGACTTCATTAAGAGGGGTAAAGCCAAATTAATTACAGTGAAATTCACTAAGAGGGATAAAAATAAAATACACAAAAAAAAAAGAAAGTCTTTCCTCTAATGATATCGACTTGGTGAAAACGAGTTGAGGGGAATTTAATTCGTTTGGCACTAAGGATTGTCTAGAAAGATGTTTCCTTCCTGTTGACCTCATGGCTTTAAGTCAAGGGTAAGATGCCTTTTAGTATGTTACTTACACTGCCATCTGTTTTTCTATTTCTCACTAGTTGTTTAGTGTTTCTTGAGCTGGGTTTGGGGTATTCCCTTGCCTGTCCCCACATGGAGTGTATGATTAGTGTCTCTTTAATGCAAACTTACAATTAAATCGTATCATTTTACAAGGGGTATGTTGTTGTTTTCAGTCTGATGTTAGTTTTGTGAATTGTGATTCAAATACGGTTTCTTTCAGATGTAATGTTTGTGAAATTTATTCTGTGAATTTTGGTGGGTGCCAAGCGTAGGACAGTTATTGGTATTTTGTTCCTTTTCTTGTACAAGTGTAGATACTTTGCAACACTTCATTTGCTGAGATTCATTAAATCAAAAATTAGGTTATTTAGAATTGTGAGACTGTAGTACTGCTACTCCACTTAACTTGTGATGTGTTTGTTTGTCTTGTGTGGAGTTAATTTATTTTAATAAACATAATAATGCTCATTACAGAAATCTGAAGATTCTCGAGACGAGCTCAGTCTGGGAGGGGCCTCAATAGGTTTGCATTCCTCCTCCCCCTCCTCCTTTCACACAGATGAAATAAAGCCTACATTTATATGTAAGCATGGCTTAGTGGTTTGGGTAGTCTGCTTATGATCATAAGGTTGTGAGTTCGATTCTCAGTGGGCTGTTGTCTCCTTAAGCAAGACACTTTATTTCATGTTGTCGCTCCAGTCCATTCATCTGTCAAAAGGGAGTTCTACCTGTAATTGAAAAGGGGCCAGCCTTGTCACATTCTGTGTCACACTAAAATCTCTCTGAGAACTACGTAAAGGGTACGTGTGTCTGTGGAGTGCTCAGCCACTTGCACATGAATTTTGCGAGCAGGCTTTTCTGTTGATCAGATCAACTGGAACCCTCATCGTTGTAATCGATGGAGTGTCAGTTTTATACACATCAAGAAGGGCTTCAGTAGGTTTTGATTTTCCTCTTCCCCCACACAGATGAAATAAAATAAAACCTACATTTATACGCACGCATCCTTATTGAAACACAACACTGACCATATCAAGTTCACTATTATACCAACTCTTCAAGTGAGAGCCCATTAACCCCTCTTCAAATTCGTGACTTAACTCCAAATTATTTGTTAATTTTACGTGCTTTTCTCTACTGGCATGGGTTAGACAGAGATTTAACTAAAGTGGTATTTTACTGCTGGATATATATATATAATGCGTGGGGCTCACAGTAGGACCTGATGCAGTTCTGTGGCTTGTTGGATCCTGTCAAACTGTCCAGCCCACGCTAGTATGGAAAAATGAACATTAAATGATGGTGATGAGAATAATGTGGATTATCTGAGTTTTATTGGCATTTGATATTTTGCTCATAGAGATAATACAGCACTTACTGATGTAAAGAGGGTGAATTAGTAGAGTGGTTGGAGCATTAGATACTATGCCTTGTGGTATTTGTTCAGACGTTCAGCCCACTGAGACGAAATTTTGTTGTGGTCAGCTGTGCTCTTCATTCTTTCAGGGCTGATGAAAGGAGCAACCCAGGGCAGTTATCATCTTCATAATGTAATGTCTGTTTTCCATGCTGGCATGGGTTGGACGGTTTGACAGAAACTGGAAAGCTGGACAGCTACACCAAGCTCCAATTGTCTCTGTTTTGGCAAGGTTTCCATGCCTGCCTACCCTTCCTAATTGCTAACCCACTTTACAGTGTGCACTGGGTGCTTTTTATGTGGCACCGGCAGTGGGGCATCAGTTTGGGAAAGCTGCCTCATAGAATCTTTTGTTGCTTTTTTACATTCTGACAGCAATATCGGTGAAAGTCAGCCACCTTTTTCTTGGATAAACTTTGGTGGCATGGAGGTAAGAAACTTTTTATTTGTATGGACGTCTGGCAGTCTTCCTTAAACAACACACCTTAGCCTAGGATTTCCACATATATGTGCAAGTATATGGTCAGCCTTGTAAGATGATGTTCTACAAAATATTCACCTCTTCTGTGATTATTTGACACTATTAATCAAGTTGATTCTGACTTTGAAATGAATGGCATTTCTTGCTTCTATTTTCTGTCCTTCCCATTTTCTCGTGTCTTTTACTTTTTGATATTTTATCTGTTTTTTAAAATATTTCATAGTCATATCAATGTTTCCTATTTTGTCGGGGTTAATTGCTTGTTTTCCCTTTCATGTGCCTATTTACCTCTTTCGGTTGTAAATCAGAAACCAACTATCTTGTAACTGGATTCCAATGTTGATTTCATTTTGTCAACACAAATGAAAAAGATTGTTTTATCTCTCCGTGAGACAGCTCCCCCTCCCATGCTAGAAATGTAAGCTATTTACTTTTGATCTTTGTGGTTTCCTTAAACCAGTATTATGATAAATTTAATCACAACTCATTAGTCAGTGTGTATCTTGAGTGTCTTTTCCAAAGTCATCGTCGTCATGTTCTGCACACTTTTGCAGTGCATTGATGACACCACAGTGAAAGTCTTCCCGGTGAAGTGCAAGTTCTCTCATTGGATGATGCCATTGTGCTACTTCCTTCTGCCTGAAAGAAGCCCGTTGTATATATGTATATATGTGACATGTTGGGCAAATGTCTTTGCGAATGGGTTTGATAGATAGAAACTGTACTGAAGCCTGTCATGTGTGACCAAAATATCTTTTCTACTCTAGGCACAGGGCCCAAAATTAGATTGACCCCAGTACACAACTGGTACTTAATTTATTGACCCTGAAAAGATGAAAGGCAAAGTCGACCTCGGTGGGATTTGAAAGTAGTGAGATGTTGGGAAGATGTCTAGGGAAAAACTTTAGTAGTCATGGTAACACAGACAGCAAACAGAAATGGTTTCTTAGTTGTCCCCGTCTGTATGAAAGTATTTTTGTATTTGTTTTTCTTAAGTTTTGAAGGATAATAGAGTTTTGTGAGAGGAGGTCTGCCTCGGTGCATTGTGCAAAGACTTTTCACTAAATATAGCTCGTGCACTTTGAAGTTCTGCTCCACACATTTCATATCACAACTGAAACCTCTTGGGAGTTTTCCTTCTGTTAGCTTTTCGCCATTGCGCATAAGTAATTATTTTGGAAAATTTCAACCTATTTAAAATTTAAACCGATTTGCAAGCAAATTCTTTCACGGATAGAAAGGATTCTAGATCTTTCTGTTTAAGAAGATTTACTTCTTATTTCAATATTCATATATCTTTTAATATTGCCAATATCATTTAGAAAGCAAGAATTCATTTTGGTATTGGTGTAGGTTTACCACAATTTTATTATTGGAATTAAAATCTGCCAGTTTCCAGATTGACATGTCTGTCTGTGTGTCTACCTACGTATCTCTATCCCTTTGTTTTTTTCCCTTTACTTTTCTTTGTATTTGCTTTCTATTTCCTCCTCCTTCTCCTCCACTCTCTCTTTCTGTTTTCCAATCAATTTTGCTTTCTTCTTTCTATCTTCCTGCGATAATAAATCTAAAGATCTTAAACCTGCCAGTTTTCAAAATTTCCCAGCTGATCTTCAAGGCTGGTTGCCAAATTATTGAAAACATCAGAGTGAGAAGTGCTGCAGTGCTAGTTAATTACTTTGTAAACCAGATGATGTAGTAGGAAGATAGTAGACCCCCCTCCACCCCCACCCCCACACACTCACCCTGTGAAACGACTGAAATAGTAAAGTAGTAGTAGCATTAGAGTGACTGATATGACTGACTTGAATCTGCCATGCTACGAGTGGCTTGAAAATGTTCTGTTTGTACAAGGATCTAGAAGTGCAGCTGCTGTATTTCTGGTGAAGGTTTTGCCAAAAGGAGAAGGGGATTTTGGGATCTTGTTGTAACTGACAGGGATTTTTATTTTCTGTAAAGTGGAGAGACGAAAGGACTGAGTAAAGATGAGTTTTTTTGGCTCAAGCCACAAAGGAAGGAATCAGAAAATTAGTTCAAGAATATATATAGGTGTAGGCATGGCTGTGTGGTAAAAAGTTCGCTCCTCAACCACATGGTTCTGGGTTCAGTCCCATTGTGCGACACTTTGGGCAAGTGTCTTCTACTATAGCCTCAGGCTGACCAAAACCTTGAGTAGATTTGGTAGATGTAAACTGAAAGAAGCCCGTTGTGTGTGTGTGTGTGTGTGTGTGTGTTTGTGTCCCCTGTCATCACTTGACAACTGATGCTGGTGCGTTTATGTCCCTGTAACTTAGTGGTTTGGCAAAATAGACCAATAGAATAAGTACTAGGCTTACAAAGAATGTCCTGGAGTCGATTTCTTCAACTAAAACCCTTTAAGGCAGTGCTCCAGCATGGCCACAGTCAAATGACTGAAACAAGTAAAAGAATAAAAGAATAAAAGAATATATAATCTTAGTGAAGGTGCTTGGCCCAGTGGTCAGGGCATTGCACTCATGATCACTAGATTGTGGATTCTGATTCCTGGACCGGGCGGCACGTTGTGTTCTTGAGGAAAAAAAACTTGATTTCATTCTGCCCCATCACTGGTCACAATGCGCTTTGCACAGTTTTAGCATTCGAATGACACCACCCGACTGGTT
>NC_069006.1:24693741-24697799 GCF_001194135.2 Octopus bimaculoides
TCTTCTACCTTTTAATCTTGATTGTATGCAAAAAAATTTTTGTGAAAAAACCTTTTTTTTCTCATGACAGAAGTATGTGTTTAGCACTGAATGCTTGTGTGAATAGAAAGAGTTATTCATTTTCAGAAAGAGCCTTGATCTCCGTGATCGTTTTTACCCCAGTTCGTCTGTGTTCGTAGCATTCCTGTTAAATGGCTAATGGTATGTTTTGTAGCCCGAGCTTTCATGCAACATCATAGTCGACATTTAACGTCCACTTTTCCCATGTTCACATGGGACGGATGAAATTTGTCGAGGTTAGCTGGTTAGACATTTAACCAAATGACTCACAATAAGGAAGTGCAATTTAACCTGTGCATGTGTTATTGGCGTAATGACCCTCCCAAGACGCAAGATTTGTTTAACATATAAATTCACATCAAGAATCTTGCAAGCTAAATGCAAAAATGAAATAAACTAGTATCTCCAGTCTCTGAATCACACCTAGATATTGGTAAGCTGGGGAGCTGCACCAGGTTCCAATCTGATTTGGCATGGTTTTCTACAGCTGGATGCCCTTCCAAATGCCAATCACTCCAAGAGGGTAGTGGGTGCTTCTTATGTGCCACTGACACAGGTGCCAGTTATGTGCCACCAGCATCAGCCACAACTATGCTTTCACCTGGCTTGATCACTCTCCTCAAGCATAACACATCACCAAAGGTCATGACCACCCATCATTTCCTCCCTGTGGACCCACATTCTGTTTTGCTTAATGGGTAATCCAGCACTACACTAACCAGAACAGAAGTGATGTAAATATATGATGAGCCAATTTGGTATTCGATAAAATCAACCGCGTAACAGAACCAGCTTTGAGATTACTTTCAATTAAGTATAATTATTGTTTACTCTATTAGTTTAGGCAACTAACCTTTTGTGAACATTAATTTCATTTGTGCACAGGTTGCAGAAAATGTGTGCATATGAACAAGCACACAGCTTAGCGGGAACAGAGCTTGAAAGATTTACTAAATCCTCATGTCAAGGATACAGCATAGTTGAATCCATCCTAAGAAAGATTATTTGTCTGTACAACAGTGCAGACGTCATATAACACAGTGAGACCAATTGTACTGATTAGATTTCTTCTGCAGCTAATTTGAAAAATATACTTTGATGGGGAGGTGATTAACGAAGACTTGAAACTTTTACCCTTTTGTCACCTTTTTGGCAAAAGAGTTACTATTGTTTCAATTAATTTGGAAAATAATTTTACTAACTTAGCTTTGTCATAATTAAGTTAGTGTTTGGAATATAAATTAATGTGAAATTTTTATGAAAGGTTTTAATTTGGATCACTTTAACCTTTTGGTTACCATATTTCTGTTGAGCTACACTGTCTGTTTTGGACCGTATTAGTCCGATGTGTGTTGGTTTACCGTGTTGGTTGAACAGTGAACATTGAGTATTCTAGCTATGTTTGAGTAGTATGGAGTGCATTTTGTGTTTCTGTAATGGGTTATTTTTAAATAACCACAACCAACTATTTATTTGTGTAATATCATTTTACGTCAGACATGTATACCTACGTCATAACATCTACAGATATTAAAAACTCAACCTACTTTATGCTGGCTAGATCTGGTCTCATACACTTGCCCGACAATATCATTTTAAAAACAAACAATTGCATCATTGAAATGTTGAACTATGAGATAATGTATAATTAATTGAAAACAATGTGAAGAAATAAGCATAACATTTGAGAGCCATTTGAATGCTAAAGGGTTAAATCTTTCAGTATCAGAAGGCTGATTATTGTAAAAATAGAGTGAAGAAAGCATTTGAGGCTTGCTACTTGGGCTGAGTGCTTGAGACATATTATTGATAAGATAACCTGTTTATTGAGAAGGGCAACAGTGAGATACAACTGCTGTAGTGGTGGCGTCCCTCCTCTAAGCATTAGTTTTTCTTGGCTGTAATAAAGTTCACTTAGAACAGAAGTTATTTTGTGGTTTGTCGAGGTGAACATTAAAGATATACCGACAAAAATGTAAGGTTGCTGTGGCTTGAAAATAATTGATTCTGCTATTAAGAGCCTATGAGGCCCTGTGTGTGTGTGTGTGTGTGTGTGTGTGTTCCATTTCATTTATTTACAATAGAGATAGAGAGGGGTTTGAAGAGAATTTCGCTGCTTTCAAATTCTGATCTGATATAGCATATCAACTTTTTGAGATAAAGTCTATCCCCGAGTCATTCTCAAGTGTATTGGAAGATAGCCTATCAATAAGGAATATGAGGAATGTGTTGATGCCAATTTAGGGTTAAGGAAACAGCTGTTTGAAAATTAGAGATGGAACTCTGAAAGGTAGAATTGTTTCAGCAATTTATTTTTTTCCTGTATCATTAAGGCACCAGTGTGGCTGTGTGGTAAGAAGTTTGCTTCCTAACCTCATCGTTCTGTGTTCAGTCCCACTGTTTGGGACCTTGGACAGGTGTCTTCTACTATAGCACTGGGCTGACCAAGTCTTTGTGAGTGGTTTTGGTAGGCAGAAACTGAAAGAAGCCTGTTGTGTGTGTGTGAGTGTATCTTTGTATCTAATGACTGACACAAGTAAAAGGTAAGAGATCATAAACTTATGAAAAAGAGGCGATTATTTCATTGATAATTTCCCCCTTTCTAACCATTTTGTTTTTAAGTTCTACTAAAATTCACGAATCAGTCCTCCACCTATGGTCTCAAATTACTGGGTTTTTTTCATATCTCCTGTCCTATTTTTGTTTTTAAACCTAGTTAAATCAGAACACTAAATATAACTTGATAAAAATATCTATGGAGAATAAACATTAATCAGATGTAGAAGGGTGTTCGGAAGAATCTAGAAATATATTGGAACTTGGGCTTTGCTTGGGAAAATAAATGCAAAATGATGTTTTTAAAATCTGTATTTAAAAAAAAAAAATATTTATACCTGTTTGTCATTAGACTGTGGCCATGCTGGGGCACCACCTTGAATTGACACTGCTACTTATTTATTTATTATTCTTTTTTGTTTTAAGCCTGGTACTTCTATTGGCTTTGGTCACCTATTATTTTTAGCTTATGGAGTGGTTTTTTTTTCAGAGGATTGGTTATGTATTGTAATCTTAATCAAATCTAAGTCAACAGATTATTCTTCTAGCGAAAATATTGAGCCACAAACATCGTATCTTATTCATTCCCCCTCGAGACAACCATGACGATGATGGTGGTGGTAGTGGTGGTGTCGAAGATGAAGCTAGTAATTTTCTCTGTCTTGTGTTATTACATAATGTCCAGAGGCCAGTCGTCTGATAATAATGGACAGGTATTAAGTTAGCTGATTTCTATTTTAATGGACATTTTTATTTTCGATTTCCTGATTAGTTTCCAAATGAAATAAGCCATTGTCTTCAGAAGGTCTGCTGGTCATTTACAGTTTTTGAGCAATACTCTAGTTTTATTAAATTGCCCAGAGTATTCCAGCAAGAGATTGTTTACTCACCGCTAGCCAGTGCCGCTAAATACATACCTACCATACCTGTCGAGGTTATTATATAAAGGAAATAAAGGTCACTTGCAGAATTCTTACCGAGATTAGAATTTTAACCTACTGCATTCATTATATAGTTCTACTGTTTTACAAATGTCATTTGTTTTTGTTTTGTTTTTTTTTTGTTTTTTCGTTATGTGGTGATACTCTTTACTCTCTTTTACTCTTTTACTTGTTTTCAAGTCATTTGACTGTGGCCATGCTGGAGCACCGCCTTTAGTCGAGCAATTCGACCCCAGGACTTATTCTTTGGAAGCCTAGTACTTATTCTATCGGTCTCCTTTTGCCAAACTGTAAACACACCAGCATCGGTTGACAAGCGATGTTGGGGGAGGGGGGGGAACACAGACACACAAACATACACACATATATATATATATATATATATGACGGGCTTCTTTCAGTTTCCGTCTACCAAATCCACTCAAAAGGCTTTGGTCAGCCCAAGGCTATAGTAGAAGACCCTTGCCCAAGGTGCCACGCAGTGGGACTGAACCCAGAACC
>NC_069006.1:24698248-24698981 GCF_001194135.2 Octopus bimaculoides
TTGGAATATAATTTCTCTTGCAACATGTAAAAGAGATTATTTCCTTGGTTTATTTATTTGAATTTTTATCGATTCATTTCAACAGTATTTTGCAGACTATAAGTTTAATTGAATATTCTCTGGCTTGTTTCCATGGCCATACTTGTTTCCATGGCCATACTGTCAAGTATTGTGTTTATTGAATATAAAGTCACAGGTGGTAGGTGCGGGTGTTGCTGGGTGGTAAGAAGCTTACTTCTTCGCAACTACATGGCACCGTGTTCAGTCCCACTGGGTGGCACCTTGGGCAAGTGTCTTCTAGTATAGGTTTGGGCCAACCAAAGCCTTGTGAGTGGATTTGGTAGGCAACAACTGAAAGAAGCCTGTCATGTGTGTGTTTGGTTGTCAAGCGATGGTGGGGGGACAAACAGACACAAAGTTGGTGTGTTTTTTATGTCCCTATAATTTAGTGGTTTGGCAAACGAGACTGATAGAATAAATACAAGGCTTACAAATAAGTACTAGGGTCAGTTTGTCTGACTAAAGGCCGTGCTCCAGCATGACTGCACTCAAAAGACTGAAACAAGTAAAAGCATAAAAGAATATGTATACACACACACTTACGCATATACAATTCACATTCATACACATATACACTTATGTCATTTATATATACTACACGCAGTTATTCTCACACACACATGCACACAAGCACATATATATATATATATATATATATATATATATATATATA
>NC_069006.1:24698991-24704519 GCF_001194135.2 Octopus bimaculoides
GATATGGTTGTTGGCTTGTATGACTGCTGGGAGCAACAATGGGGATATATGTTTTAGGGGATTAAGGAAATGAGAAATTTTGTTTACCAACAGCTGAGCTCTGTCTACTTTTGACACATTGTTGCTAATTTCCTTTCTTTTTATCTGTCTGTTCAAGGAAATGTTGGATGGGTTAGGCTAGTACAGTGAATGTTTAGAAAATTGTTGCTGGTTGACTAGTGTGTGTGTGTGCGGGGGGGGGGAGAGAAAGAAAGCGAGGTGGTTCATAGAAAAGGTTCTAGATCGAAACAGATCTTGGGGTGGAAGACACAGTGTGTTTACGTGAAGGGTTTGGGATATCAGATACAGATCTGCATGTAATAAGAGTATGTTGAGGTGAATAGTAGTAGTAGTAGTAGTATCTGCCTGTCTCTTTGTCTCTGTCTGTCTGTCTCTGTTCTATCAAGCAAGTTCAGGAGATTAGTAGCCATTGTAGTAGTAGTGGTAGTAATGCAAGAGGGAATTGAGCATTGTAATGGCGGCTCTTCAAGGGAACAGGTTCATCTCAGTTGTGATGTAATATTTTATTTGCAACTGTAGGTTAGTTGTTGCTTAACCCCAGGTATGCTCTGATCCTATAGACCTATGATGTAACACATTCCAGTAGTGACCGTCTCGTCTTTTATCCAGATGTTGCATGTCTAGGTCTGTATTATCTCCCTACTATTTGTTTTTTCTTTTTGTAAGATGACTGGATGTGACTTCCCCCACCCCTTTAATTTTTTTTCTGTTTCTAATGAAATACACACTATCCATATGATTTATTTTTTTTTGAAAAGCAACAATTTGAAGGGATTTTTGTAAAATAGCTTTTTATTACTAAGAGTAGAATTGTTAGAGCATTTGCCATGAAGTAGGACTGAGCCCAGAACCATGTGGTTGTTTTGAAGCAAGCTTCTTACTACACAGCCACGCCTGTGTTAAATGTCACTTTTCAAAAAACAAAAAAGAAAAAAAAACCCCAACCAAACCTGGTGCAGAAATTAGAATGTATATTGGAACATCATAGAAGAAGAGCAAAAACTCTGGCTCATTGCTTGATGTATTTTATTGATGAATTCTTTAGTGAGTTTGTGCATTTGGTGAGAGCTTACTCCTCATGGGAGGAACCAGTGAAAAACCACTGACTATGAATGAATGTGACTGACTCATACACTTAAAATGTCAGATGTATGGTCTTTTTTTTTTTTTTTGATATCTTCCTATCTTGGTGTTTCTCTTTGTGTTGCTGTTTTAACTTCACCATCTGGCCCCTTGGGATCCCTTTAGCAGAGTCATTTCTGATGCAAACGTAATTCCACCCCACCCTTCCGCCCCACACCAATGAAATGGTGATAGGCACTGCTCTTCCTCTTCTGGCTAAGCCTTTTGAAAAACCAAAACAAAGAACAAGTCTCCCTACTTGGCCACTATTTAGTATGAACCCTATTTCAAGTCTGTGTGGTTTACAAATACTGTTAGCATTTTGTCCAGCGTGCTAACGATTCTGCCTTAAACACTTGCTTAATAATGACAAGGCTAATTAAATAAATTCTTCGTTATTTTCAAAATTGATTGAAGCAAAGACAATTTATTTTGATAGAAATATGCTAACAAGTGTTAAAATGGAGTTTAAATATGAGAAGCAAAATTGTCTTTAAGAACATTTGAATACAGAATGATTGCAAGAACACCCCAATTCAATCTGATATTCTGGTGGTTTGGCGCTGTTGTGTAGCTTCTGCTTTAAATAACTTTCTTATGTAGATGCAAGGCCAGAAATTTGAGGGAAGGGAACGGTCAATTGTATCAACTTCCGTGTTAAACTGGTGAGCTGGCAGAATTGTAAGCACCCTGGACAAAATGTTCCACAATATTTTATCTGTCTTTGTATTCTGAGTTGAAATTCCGTTGAGGTCAACTTCGCCGTTCGTCCCCTTTCAGAGTCGATAAAATAAAGTACCAATCGAACACAGGGTCCGCTGTAATCAATTGACCCTTCCCCCAAAGTTGCTGGCCTTGTGCCAAAATTTGAAACCAATATTTAACCGGTACTTTATTTTATTGAGCCCAGAAGGATGACAGGCCAAGGCTACCTTGCATTATTTGAATTCAGAATGTGACATACTGGAACGAATACCACAAACCAATTTATTGAACATGCTAATGATTCTAACACCAATCACTCAGCCTTCGTTATAATTTTTATGAATCACTTTTTTGTTTCTTTTTTAAATAGTATTTTTAGCTCAATGATACATTTAAAATAATTAGTGTTAATTAGTTGTTTTAAATTAGCGCGATTGTTAAAACTCTTTTACAGTGACTCGTAAGAAAAAGAAGAAAGCCGTCTCTTATTTCCTACCTATACAGTTATAATTATTACAGCGTTTAATCTATAATCCATTAGTTTGGGGGATAAAGGTTATCTCTGTGGACATTGAACGAAGGAAGCAAATCAATGAAGGTTAATGAGTTTAATTACTACTGCTACTGCTTGTACAGAAACTCAAGATGTTTATTATAAATACCAAAAATGCTTGTTGCATGCAGTGGTATTTTTAAATGTTAAGAAACTTGCTAATTAGAAGGGTGTACATTGTGTTTTTGTTTGTTTGTTCAGAGGCAGTTTTATTTCATTTTAATGAGAGAAGAGCACATGTGATTTGTTGCAAGTCTTGGTTGCTTTTCGTGAAAGGTTAATGCCAAGGATGAGAGCCTTTTTTTCTTCTTTTTTTTTTTTATTTAACGTTAACAGTTTGTTGTGTTTCATTGATGAAAATTGTTTTGAAGTGTGTATAAATATATGGAACAGATTGTGAAAGGTCGCTGCTTTCTGTGTCAGAATAAACAAGGAAAATAATTTTTGTATGCGACTCTACTATAGAAAGCATCAGGAGATAACATTTAAATCAAAAACAACTGCATTTATTAATACAAATCTGGGGTCAAAAACCCCACAGACCCACTGGGGTAGATGCCATCATCAGTATTTTTAATGTCCGTTTTCCATGCTGGCGTGGGTTGTGGGCAGATTGACAGGAGCTGGCAAGGCGAGGAGCCACACCGAGTCCATTAGTCTGTTTTGGCTTGGTTTCTTTAAATAACTGAAGATTGTTTAGATAACTTTAAAACAGGAAGTTTATATCCTGGAAGCAGAGGAGGTCTCAGGTGGGTTGGAAACAAAAGGGGTCAAACAACAAATTTATTTGCCTGTCAGATTTTCACTCCTCACAGGTCACTCTCACCCTTACAAAAAAACACTGGTCTAATTGCTCTCCTCTTTCAACTGTTGTTATTTGTCAGTGAGTAGATTTCGATCTCAGTATCCACCCATTTAGAGTTTGAGTACCATAGATTATTCAAATAGGAAAGACATTTTACCAAGTTTGCACAATGAACATCCTGCATTGACAGGGCGTGTGGCAGGATAAGCTATTAGCGGAAAAGCAGCATCGTTTGTATTTGAAACTTGTTTATTATAGATTTGTTTATTTTAGATGAAAAGATAGGAAACCTTTTCTCATGAAAACATTATTTCAATAAACATTTAATTGCTCTCTAATTAAGATAGGGCTAATGAAGTGTTGACGGTCACAATCGGGAAAAGAAATACAGGAACAGGGTAGGAATTCAAAGCTTACAACTGGTCGTGAATATTTTGTTACCTTATATAGGCACAGGTGTGCATCTGTGGTAAGAAGTTTGCTTCCGGGTTCAATCCTACTATAGTGTTTTCTACTATAGCCTTGTGAGTGGTAGATGGAAACTGAAAGAAGCCCAGGTGTATATATATATATATATATAAGTAGGAGACACTTGCCTAAGGTGTCACACAGTGGGACTGAACCCAGAAGCATGTGGTTGGGAAGCGTGCTTCTTCCCACACAGTCGCACCCTGTCCAAATTGTTATTTTCAAGGTCCTCTGACTTGATAGTTCCCTCCTTATTCTTGTCATTTGAAAATTTGAAAATGGCCTTTAGTGTCACAAAGGCCAGTCATTCAAAAATAAGGATGGATGTCATTTAACCAGAGTCACGAAGTAAATAGGTTTACGAAGAAAAAATATTTCTATTATTTCACGTATTTTTTGATTTAGTCATGCGAAAATATTTCTGTTTAGGAATTTGGGGTGGGGGGGAAAGGAGAGTGAGGTGGGATTCGAGGGTGTGTTCATTTGTGTTTGTGTATGTTATCATACCTTCTCTCTCTCATGAACTGACACTCCCATTTCGAAGTAATAACTTTTTCATACCTCCACAAATGGAGAAATATTTAGGAAATTATAGAACCATGTTATTTTTGTTGCGGTAATAAATTTTCTCTAGCCAGATGCCCTTCCTGTTGTCATCTCCCTCTCTCTCTCCCTCTCTCGTTTTCCAGGAATGACCTGTCAAGCTTTGGGAAAATATTAACTTGCTAGGAAACGAAACGAATGACCTTGCTTGTGTGATAGTGTTTGCTCATTTATAACCATCATGTGATGTCTAAACAAGGACATATATTGTGTGTGTGGGGGTGTATGTGTGTATGTATATATATATAACTCTGAGGTTCCACTCACTATGAAACATGTAGCCCATATCTTTACTCTATTCCGTAACTCTTGTGTGTATGAGTGTATGTATGTATATATATATATATATATATATATATATATATATATATATATATATATATGCATTTATACATGTATGTATGAGTGTGTGTGCGTGTGACAGGTTTCTTTCAGTTTCTGCCTACCAATTACATTCACAAACGTTTGGTCTGCCCAGGGCTATAATACAAAACGTTGCAACTTAAAAACTGTAACCATTTATTTTCGAGTGTGCTTGCTTCTAAAATTGGATATTGATGAAGTGAAATTAATATTGCATGTTTATTTGCAGTTTCAATTTGATTGCTTTTAACCAAAGCCCATCTCGAACACAGACAGTATTTATTCAACTGATATAGGTTCGTTAAGATAGCTCATAACACTTGGCACTTACATTTAATGTGTTATATATTTCCATCAACATCACGATTACCTCCTCATATAACTGACTTTTGTGTAATCTAGCTAAACTGGTTTTTTTCTTCTTAAGTATTCTATTTTTTGATAATTGTTGAATGCTGGAAAATATATTGGGTTGGTGCATAATTATTGCGGCTTTTTTTCAACAAAAACAATGACAACATGTAACAAAAACATCTTTAAATGATTATTCTGGAGCATATTCACCATCTACTTCAATTACTGCTTCCCATTTGCTTGGCAGACGGTCAGACCGTCATTTAAAGAGGTTTTTGCTAAATATTGGTATTGTTTTTGTTGAATAAAATTTGCTGGAAAAAAAAGCCACAATAATTATGCACCAACTCAATATATGTAATTTAAATCAGTTATCCTTCGGAGATGGTATCACAAAACTGAAATTATAGATTGTTTTGTGTTATTTATTTGTTCTGCAAATTATTTTATTTTTTATTAATTCTTAAAACATTTTTCACAGTCCCCCACACAGGC
>NC_069006.1:24704543-24708169 GCF_001194135.2 Octopus bimaculoides
AAATATACATACCTATGTACACATACATATATACATGTACAAAAAATACATGAACATAAGCAATTTGTGTGTGTGAGTGTGTCTAAGCGTGATCGTGTGTGAGCGTGTCACTATGAGCTGGAAAAAAAAAATTAAAGAAATAAGTTTTTTTATGGAAATTGCCAAACAAATGGATAAAACAGAACAATCTTTATTTCCAGTTTTTTGAAACCATCTCCGAAGTAATCTTTTGACAATAGCAGTGAATAAACTCTTCCCAATTTAGCTGTTTATGGTTGAATTTGTGTTTGTCATCACATTCCAGGTTTCGTTATATATTGCTTGCTCTTTGTACTGTTAGCTTTTTAAGCTGTTCACCTTCAAATCTGATTAAATATAAACTTGTAAGGTGTGACACAGTAGTTACTAGAATATCTTAACCATGGGTGACCAACTTGCTGGGAGGAAGTAAAAGTAGTTTGTCCCCCCCCCCATATATATGTGAACATGTATACATGCATGTACGCATATATACAAGTATGCACTCACGTACGCACATTCACACGCATGTACTCAAATGCCCGATACACTCGCACGTACACACACACACCACAACACAAATTCGTACCCACTCTCGTACATACATACTTTGCTTAATTAAAGCTTCTGATATCTTAATTAGTTGTGTTCGTTATATCATCATTTTCTTGTAAATGTTGAGAGATTACAGAGAAAAACGCTGAGCAACTTGATAATCGTTTCTCTTTCCATAGCAGTTGCGTATTGTGGAAATACATTTTCTATGTGGTTCAGAAGATATATCTTCTGGGGTGCTTTCACGAATGTCTACTTACTGTAAACAAGGGACCCTGCCTTCGTCTATGCGTGAGTGTGACATTGTGTGTCATTAGATTCAGATTTAAATACTAATTATATTTTGATTGTAATTGTCAGAAATATAGAGCTCGGCAGTGAAACTAATATGTGTGTATTGTAGGCATGTATTGTGTGTGTGCATATACATTTTTGGGTATGTACGTACGTCTGTGCATGTGTCTACATATTTGATATACATATATATATATACATACAGAGGGAAGTAATATATGGTGCACTTAGATATTGTTAATTTAAATGAATACATGTGTTAATATTTTTTCTTGTTTCTGTCAAAGACTGCTTTTAGTCATTTTCCACAATCAGGAACACAATTTTAGTGACCCATGGAAAAAGTCCATTGAAAATTAGCTGTATACCATACATTTCAGGATGTAAATAAAGTACCTACTTACCATTGTATCTTGGTGATTCTGTAAAGCTTTTGACATTAAATTAATTGAAGGTGTGTGGCTTAGTGGTTAGGGTGTTGCACACACGATCATAAGATTGTGGTTTCAATTCTTGGATTGGGCAGTGCTTGTGTTCTTGAGCTAAAAACACTTTTTTCACATTGCTTCATTCACTCACTTGCAAAGGAGTAATCTTGCAATGAACCCTGAAAGGATGAAAGGTGAAGTCGACAGCTGCAGGATTTCAACCCTGAGCTCATTATTGCAACATATACGGCAGAGCATTCTGCCTAAGACTCTTGACAACTCTGCTAAATAGCTGTTGTCTGTTTTTTCAAATAGACCATGAAATATCTGATTGAATTAAATAATCTTTATTGTGTTATTTGAGACTTGTGAGTGTGTAATATACTCTTACAATCACTACACATTTTATGGGAGATGGTTGTTGTCTCCGCACATTAAGCAGTAGGGAAGATAATGAAAATATTTAGGTGACCTCCATAAAATACAGAGATAAAAAAACAAACAAGAACCAAATCAACACAGCACATCTGAAAACAGTAACGCCATCTCTAGGGTATTTTTGTAACTGCTTCAAGAAATTATATTCTCTTCCTCACCTTCTTATTTGAAAATATCTTCTACCGTAAACAAGCAGAAATAATAAACCTGCAAGTTTTTACCTTCCACATTATAACTGCTCTTAATGGAGGTTCCTGGAAGTAATTGAGTTGTTATTGTTGGGTGAAAGAATCCAAAGGCCCAGTTATTAATAGTTGTTGTGTTGGCAGAATCTTTAAAGATAAACTGCTTTATGGTTTTTGTCTTGGACGTTTGGTCTCTGGGTTCGAATCCTACCAAGAGTAACTCTGCTTTTCATTCTTCTATGATCAGTAAAAATACCTGTCGTGAACTAGGGATAATATAACCAATACCCCACTAAATTTCTGGCCTTGTGCTTTTTTTTGTCCTGGTTAGAAATTAATATATATTACTGAGCAGAAATAATCTATCTTTTACTTGTTTCAGTCATTGGACTGTGGTCATGCTGGAGTCCTGCCTTGAAGGGTTTAGTCAAACTAATTGACCACCATACTTATTTTTTAAGCCTGATACTTATTCTACCAGCCTCGTTTGTTGAACCACTAAGTTACAAGGGGTATGTTAACAAACCAACACCAGTTGTCAAGCAGTTATTGGACACACACATGATGGGCTTCTTTCAGTTTCTGTTTACCAAATCCACTCACATGACTTTGATTAGCTTGGGTATGTGATAAAAAACACTTGCACAAGTTGCTAGGCAGTGGGACTTGAACCAAAGACCATATGGTTGGAAAGTTAACTTCTCAACCACACGCCCACACCTGTATAATAATAGCCTGTACAAACTATATTTCATTTCTCCTTGTTGCCTTCTAGTGTAGTCTTTTCATTTGCTCTGATATCAGTGCTTCTGTGTAAAAATAGAAATTATACGTGCATATGTTTATCTCTGTCCCCGTTTATTGCATATATTTAGATGGGGGTTTTTGAAACAGAAAATACAAAACTGCTGTTTAAAATATCGCTGAGGGTCTTATAAATAAAAAAATGTAAATATTTTTGTTCAGTGCAGTTTGTGTGGTGATAGTCAAATGTTGGTGGAGAGATGATAGAATTGTGCAATACATAATGATAAAAGAGTGCTAGGGCAGAAAGAGTTTCAAACTGTGAGATTAAATTTTATATATGTGGTTAGCTAAAATATATATTGTGTGTAGTGTGTGTTCTGTGTACAATATTTGGTGGTTCGTTGTATTACATTTTATTACATTGTACAAATTGATTGTATAGTCTTTTGTCTTTGTCTTATATCTGTTATTTGTGTGGTAAGAAGTTTGCTTCCCAACCACATGGTTCCAGGTTCAGTCTCACTGTGTGGCACCTTGGGCAAGTGTCTTCTACTATAACCTTGGGCCGACCTAAGGTTTGTTGGTGGATTTAGTAGATGGAAACTGAAAGAAACCTGTCACATACATCGATGTGTGTGTTTGCATCTGCGTTTGTTTCCCCCCACACCACACTACTTGATAACTGGTGTCGGTGTGTTTACATCCCTGTGACTTAACAGTTTGGCAAAAATACTGATAAAATCAGTATCAGGCTTACAAAAAAAAACACAAGTGCTGAGGTCAATTTATTGGACTAAAATTTTTTCAAATTAGTGCCCCAGCATGGCCACAGTTTAATCACTGAGACAAGGAATAGAGAAAAAGGTAAAAGATACTGTATGTGTGTGTTGTATATTGGAAAGTATGATTATTTATATATGTATGTATGTATACATATACACACATATATATATATCAACCC
>NC_069006.1:24708200-24712666 GCF_001194135.2 Octopus bimaculoides
AGTAAAATACACCGTGTTCGTAAAAAAATATCACACTTCTTATGCTCTGATGACATCTTTTGGTTTCTATTTTCGTCATTCTTTGGAAGATTTTGTGTTTGTTGCTAATCTGAGGAAACTAGAGTTGGCGAACCATTTACGTGGCGGCAAGAAACTTGATACTCATAAAAGTCATCTAACCAATGATGACGGCTGCACATGATCTTTCTAATTGCATATCATCATCATCTTTATTGTTATTAAAGCAAGCTGGCAGAATCGTTAGCATGCTGGGCAAAGGTTAGATTTAGCTAACCTTGTAAAAAGTTGCTATAGCCATGTGCTAAGGGGTTTTCTTGAAATTTAGCCCTTTGTGGCAACCTTCGTAGGTGTCCTTTCCATTCAAAATGAGCTCCATGGTTACCATAGCCCTATCTCATTAGAAGCTTTAACATGATTTACAGTTGCTTAAGATTCCGGTGGGGGTGGGGAAGAATTGCAGTAGAGTTGTGGTCAAAGTTGTTCTAACCATGACCTTGTTTATTATCACAACAGAATATCTAGATTCTTCAGTGCCTTTCTTATTTAGGATGGTCTGCTATGATTTGAGGAAACTTGCAATTTTCGTTGACATACAGAAATACATCCTTCCTTTTCACCTATTAATCTTGTTTATCTTCAAAGCTGTAATTAAAAATGATCTGTGATTAAAAGCATTCCAGCCTTGATCGACGAGTCTTTTATTTAGGGCTATATTATCTGATGTCTTTTTTCTCTCCCCCCTTATTTTTTGGTAAAGCTAATGTAAAAAACTGAGGACGATTTGGCAATTATTTCTAGCACATCTACGGTTAACCCTAACCGCTATTTAGTCACCACTCATTTAAATGACGGCGTGGCGTTATTGTTGACAGAAAGTCTGGAACACCAGGCTAAACTGCCTTACTATATTACTTAATCCTAACATCTTGGTTCAATATCTTGTCAGTGCCAACGTTATCTTTCATCCCCTCAGGGGTAGATCGATGAATTAGAGACAGTAATCTAGTCTCTACTCCATTACCCACATTCCTTTTGACTTCCGTTTACTCCTGCTAAATTGTTAACTCCGAAGCTGGGCTGTTTGCCTTTTACTGAAAACTTAAAATGCAGGAAACCTATTCTGCTTCATGGATGCTGTTGTTTAGCCTGTAAATAAAACGACCGTGCGAAGCAAAAGAGAATGGCGACGAAGTGGAAGATGACTCCTTTGAATGCGTCGCACGGTCGAACACATAACATGATATATGACATAGAAGGCTCGCCGTGAGTGATGATGCCAGCCAAGTGCCAGTAAAGGAACAAGTGCGTGGCAGAGACAACCGTTTGCTATATAAAGAGAGTAAGTTTATTAACATGGTGAAACTGTATTGTCTGTGTGGGCGTCTATGCGGTTACCTGGTACAGAATATTCTCGCAGGTTGGTTCTGACTGTTAACTTCGTGGTGGAAATAATCCACTCATACAGTGTCGAGGTGAAACCGCGTTTGTCGTTGTTGGTGTTGCTGGCGACGACATTGTGGCAGACAGTACATTGGTGGTGAAGACGTCGTCGCTGGAAACTGGCTGGAGCTGTGTTCTGTATGTGGTCAGCGACCAGACCTGTGACACGTCTGAAATCGAAGAAGACGGGCGTAAATGGATCGGGCTTATTTATAGATGAAATAGGACTCACCGGAAACGCAGGAAAACTCTCTCACGTGACCTTATCTGAAGGCCACGATTGGACTGCATGCACCCTGAACTGCTGATGATTGCCGCGCAAATGAGAACCAATCAGAGTGGTGGACGCCACTTCGTTATCATTTGTGATTGAATGTCCGAGAGAGAGGTTTCACTACAAGTCCCAGATCAAGTTTAAGCAGACTTGTGATCAAAAACGTTCCAACCATGAGCTTTCTGTTTTCCATCTTACCGACCTCAATCTTGGGTGATATACCTAACGCCTAACATAAAATTACCCTGAATTTTGTTTTTGTGCGGCCCGCCTGATAATGGAGCTATGTCTCATACGACCCGCTTCTCGAAACGAGTTGTCCATGCTGACTTCGCCTGCCGTCCAGTTTAGCGGAAACCATTGTTGCATGCATTCGAATCAGGTTCCGGTTTGAGGATGTTAACTCAGCTTTCTCCTCTGTTTCATTGATTCACCCCCACGTAAAATAAAAACCTATCCCTCTCCCTTCAAAATGCATCTAGTATTACGTTATTCAATGTGTTATTTTCTTTGAGTGTGTATGAAGTACTTTAAGACGTTTGGTTGCTGTTTCTAGCAGGTCGATAGACTTTGTCGTTACCTTAAGAAATTTTTGCCCGCCGCACTAAAAAGATTCCCAATTCCTGGTTTAGATAAACATTAAATTAAGAAAAAGGTTCACGGGCGGATGACAGGTTCCAATTCTTATATCTGTGTAAATCTTGTATATATCTATGTATAATTCGATATACATTAATAAAGGTAAGTTTAACACATTAAATTAACGCGTAACATCTTCATTAACGCCGCCACTGAATTTAGGATGTTTATATTATTTACGAGGTATTCTATATTTCTCAGCTAGAGTGTAGTTGGGTCTCAAGGGGGTGGTACAGACCTAGCAATGTGTTATATAGTGAAAACAAAATTTCCATTCAAATGGCTATTACCAGGCGATTTCTGACCGTTTTAAGTCGTAGTGGAAACGCGACCTATGTCAAAATAGGTAGACGAATATTGTATACATTTTATAATTGAAAAATTGACCATATTTTGTACATATGACTATATCAGCCTGTGGGCACAGGTTTCCCTACACTTGATCTAAACCTAGTGTAATGATATTCTCAATAATCTTAGGAGGAAGGGCTGCATTGTGGTGAAGAGTGGTTTCATCTGGGAGTTTTTTGTCTCCCCAAATATTATAACTACAAGGGAGATAATTAGCTATTTACTACCGAAGTAATCTTCTCTTTATCTTATCGAGAATTAAAGATTGGAGTTGATCGACAGATGAATGTAAGGACTTTTGATTATATTCAATTTATGGTCTTGTAGAGAAACATATCGGTAATTTCCTATTCGACGTTCGTAAAATCACAGTGATCCCAAAACTTTATTTCAGTAAAATATTTCCTAATTATACGACCGGCAAGTAAAAAAATGAGGAATAGTTTCGCCTTGGGCACATGCGAGAGAATTCTTCAACAATCCACGGCGGACACACCAAGCAATACAAGTCGCTGAATGTGGCAAAAGATCGAACCAGTGTCGCAATTGTGTGCCGTTCATTGATTATCTGCCGATCTGTAAGCATTTCGTTTGGGATTCACAATAAAACGAGGAGCACCAGGGCGTCCACGAAGCATGCTAATCGATTTTGAATGAAATTGGAACTAAAATTCGATTTGACGAACGTCAAATAGGAAATGTTGAGAGTAATGTCGCTTTTCTTTAGCCCCAGGTAAACCTCCAACTGTGTAGAACTATGATCATAATCATTCCATAATCATATCTCTTGGGCATTGTTTATTCACAACTATGTTATTAAAGGTATTACTCCCTTTTTAAGCTGGTAGACCAGTGGTTCTCAATTAGGGTCCATATAAGATTTTGTTGCATAAAAAAAAAACCCATTAAATGTTTAGTGTGTTGTAGAAATATCAATTTATTGCACATAAATTTTTACAATTCCTAATAATATTCAATTAGAAAAATATATGATTTTTTAAAAAATCAAATAGGGGTCACATCCTTGAATGGCTACAGGAGTCCATTCAAGTAAAATAGGAATCACAGTGTCCATAGGTAAAAAATGGTTGAGAACCACTGTGGTAGACTATAATTTGATGGAGATTTGGCTGCTGTTTCTAGCAAATTAGCGTCCATACGCAAGATCTCTTGTTGACTCAATAAGACGACTTAATAACTTGTATGAATGTCTGTACGCATTTGGGAATAATCACAAGATGTGTGAGTTAAAAACAAGGTGCAGCCAAAAATTAGGGTACCATATTTCTTGTACCTCGTTAATGTTTTTATTGTTTTCTGCCACATTTACTCCTCCAATACAATCTGAAGGTTTCGCCACTTATTCTCCAATGAACAACATCCTGTTGTCTAGAATCCTCCAAAATGTCAGATTGTTTTTGTTTCTACTGTTGAGGTTCGGAACCAATCCTTCACACTGACTTTTTTATTAACGACATTCACCTTTTCTTGCACACAATCTGCATACAATCCCAAATTTTTACAATGTATTCATTACAGAAATTGGAATTTCTACAATGGAAATTAATAACTAATTTCATAGCCATGAGTGAGTGAGTGTGTGTTCAGCTAATAGGAAAACACACACACAGACACACTCCACTCCACTCACTCACTCACTCCACTCCACTCACTCACTCACTCCACTCCACTCACTCACTCCACTCCACTCACTCACTCCACTCCACTCACTCACTCCACT
>NC_069006.1:24712910-24718592 GCF_001194135.2 Octopus bimaculoides
ACACACACACACACACACACACACACACACACACACACACACACACACACACACATGACCCCCAAGACAATGTTTTTTAAAGCATGCTACTTATTCTATTGGAAAAAGTCTCTTAGTCTCTTTTCACCTAGCTGCTGAGCTATGGGGATGTAAACACACCAACACCAGTTGTCAAGTGGTGGTGAGAGACAAACAGACATAAAGACACACATGATGGGCTTCTTTCTATCTACCAAATCTACGCACAAGGCTTTAGTCAGCATGAGGCTATAGTAGAAGACACCTACCCAAGGTGCTACACAGTGGAACTGAACCCAGAAACATGTGGTTGGGAAGCAAGCTTCTTACCACAGAGCCACACCTGCACAAGTAAAAGTTTCTGTATGCACAAGTTAACAGGTATACGTGTACTTAGTGAATGCAATGCAACATATTTCAGGTTTTCTCTACTTGCAGTGGTACATTTGGTAATAAAAGAAACAAGATGCTTAAATGGCATCACTGAAAAGGATGGGGGGAGGGAAGTTGGCAAGGAAATATATCTGGAAGTTAAGTGGAAAGTGAGAGAGAATAGAAGTGAATGCAAGAGATTCTCAAATATCACAGGTTGTGTGTGTGTGTGTGTGTGTGGAGGGGGAGATTCCTTTGGATATTTAGAAAACAAAGCATTGTGTCAGGAGGAAATCAGGGCATTATACAAAGAAGAAAAAAAAAAATCTGGTCTAATAGTACAGATTCTTTCTAACTGGCAGTGATAGACAGGCGGAAGTTCTGTTATGGGAGATGATTGTTCGACAGACAGAATAGTAGTGGGAGGAGAACTTGCATAGTAAATATAAAAGTATTGGACAAGTAAATTATTTGTCTTGAGTTCAAATCTACTTCAGAATTTGACATTTAAATCTGTTTCACCTAGTTCTTGATGATGTAGTTGTGTGAAAGTAGGTTATAGATCTCCTGGAAATATTGCTAGAAATAAGACTAATGGCCTACCTAAAGGGAAATTTATTGTTCTTCCATTTAATATTGCTTTCAAATTTTGGCACAAGGCCAGCAAGTCCATGGGCGGAGATAGGTCAATTAGATCGACCCGTGATCAACTGGTGCTTATTTTATTGATCCTAAAAAGGATGAAAGGCAAAGTCAACCTCAGCGGAATTTGGATGCCTTTGTTTAATATTTCAAATATGTAGGTCTGTCTTCTGGACTGTATCCTGCTATACAAGTAATTCTCCCCCTAATTATTCCACTATCTCTCCTCAGCCCTGTTCAACTGTAGTCTAACGTGGAGCTGCCTCTGCCTGGTTGTTTAACCTGTAAGAAGCAGCAACCGAAATCCTCACGTCAAGCCATGACGTCTTGAAATAAAAAAAGATTATAGGCATTGCTCTTCCTAAATGCTAAATGCTGACAGGTTTACTGTCCAACCTGTGGATCACATCCCTGCTCACTGCCATCAGGGCAGAGATGGTTATCCACCAGTGAGCCGCATGAGTCAGAGTGGTTGTTCCAGCCACCTGCAGGGCAATGCCATTTGTATGTTATCCGTTGGGACCATGAAATGGACTGGCAAATCTTCTTAGATATTTCTTTGCTGTGAGGAAGAGGAAAGATACAAGGATTTTGGCAGGACCCTTCATCAAGATAAAGGAAAGAAAAAGGGGGAAAAATAGAATTTTGACAAAATTGGTTTGATATTTAACCAATTGATTAATAATAAAGAAGTAGAATTGAAAGTGAGCCAGAACACGTCAACACTATATGTTTGAAATTGTTGATAATGGTAAATGTCCAGACCTACCCTCTAGGGTACAGTTTAGTCATGAGGGAAATATTACCTTGCTTGCTAACAAGAGAGGTATCCAGCCATAGAAAATCTGCCTCAGTGAATTCTGCCCGACCCATGCAAGCATAAAAAAGGGGGACATTGAAATTATGGTGATGGAGGTGGTTGTGATGGTGGGTTTTTTTTACTATAACAAAATCTTTGATCTTCAGTTAATATTTCTCAGCCCATTGGAATTAAATAAAATTTCAGTTTGGCTTATTATTGCAAACGGCTTTCTTTCCTTGTTTAGTGAGTCTTTTCATTGAGTGGGTCCAGTCTATAACATGCATGTTGACGAATCTATTCCATTAAGAAAGCTTTTGCGCACCAATTAGAAAAAAGATTTGCTGTCTTCAAACGAAAACGAATTTCACAATAGAATCAAGCATGAAACATTTTCACGCTTGGTTTAGTTGCAAAATTTATTTGCTTACATCAAAAGGAAAAATATGTAAATCTGTTTCAAGAACTGCAGTGACACATTACTATTCATATTAACGTGTACAGAACTGGCTTTGAACATTTCGTCATAAAAATATCTGTTTTTTGAAGACTTTCTTCTGTGTTATAGACTTCTTTACAAAAAAATTACATCCAACATTGTCACCAAGACATATTTAATACTTTCTATAGATAGGGGTAAACATATCAAAGGGCTGCCAGCCATGACCATCCAGTCTTTTAACCCTTTTGATACCAACCGCCCTGAGACTCTACCAACTAAAAAATTTGAGGTAATTTTTCATTAGATCTGCTATTCAGTAAGTCCCATGAGCTGCCGTTTTCTCGTTGCTGTTCTAGAATGTCCTCCTTGGGAAATCCTGTATAAAATAGGTGTAGGTATGGCTGTATGGTATGCTTAGCAGGATTTCATCTTTCTTTATTGTATTCTGAGTTCAAATTCCACTGAGGTTGACTTTGCCTTTCATCCTTTCAGCGTCAGCAAGATAAATACCAGTTGAGCACTGGGGGGCTGTGCAGTTAACTTAACTCACAACCCTCGAAATGGCTGGCCTTGTGCCAAAATGTGAAACCATTATTATATTGTTGCAGTGTGATTGTTTAAAAGTAGGTAAAAGTTTTATAATATTTAATTTGGCACAAAAAGCTGTCAGTTGTAAATAACTGAAATGTTTAGTTTGCAAAGCAGCCTCACTCCACATGCAGAGGCTGCCGGAACAATATCGGCAGCTGCAACAAGAAACACTCTCCTTGAAAGCAGTCGGCAATTACAAATATTTTAAAAGTCTAAATTACATGAAGAAGGGAGACATAGGCAAGTATCAATAAATGGTGAACAATACATACATCTTGGATATATATATGTGTGTATATATATATATATATATATATATATATATATTTATACACACGCATATATGGATGTATATATACGTGCACATATACTTGTATACATATGTACATGCATACACATATTCAAACACACGTATATATATATATATATGTATATATATTATATAGTGGATTGCTTGATATAGCAATAGATGCAGGTAGATATATGAAGTATATGTGTGTGTGTGTGTATATATATAAATAGATGGATAGAGGCAGTTTGTCTATGAATATATATATATATATATATATATTGATTGATATAGACACATGAGTAGACACATGTGTGTGTGTGTGTATTTACAGACACATGCCAGCATGGAAGACAGACGTTAAATGATGATGATGATGATGAAAGATAGGTATAGATATAATTTATATAGATATGTGGCTAGATACGTCACAATCAACATTCCTTCAAAAAAAATAAACAAATGAAAAAATGTGAAAATGGAGCCATTTTGATTATGTTTGTAGTAAATAACTGCAGTCATTCCATATATGTAAACTTTATGGGATAATGTCTGTATTTTGAATCTCTGGCATCTGGAAGTCTGAAGGCATTTACCATTTACAGAGACAATTCTGCAAAGGGCCCTGATGTATTTTAACTGACAAACGCCTTGGTGATAGCCTGATCTTGCATGGTTGTTGTTTGAAATGGGGAAATCTGTAGAAGGTTTTTATTTTTATTTTTCTCGAAATGCGTTTTTAAAAATATCTCCCAATGGACTGCAATTATTTCAATAATTCTTTTTCTTGACTCAGAGAAGTTTCGGTTTTCAAAACCAGAGTCCCCTATAACGTTTGGTAATTCATTGCTAAATGCTTATCGGATAACAAGCAGTCGGTCGGTATGCCTGCCTCTTGTGTGTATGTGTGAATTCGATGCATACTTGCATATCCTTAAGTACAAGCTCACATGTACAACCACATTCTTACAGACACACACATACACACACAGTTGTTCACTGTTGCTTTTATACATATGCATACACATTCCAGCAGACACACATACAGACACATATCCCTACAACATATGCATATACACACACATATTTAATTTTTTTTTTACTTTTTTTTCTTGTTTTTTTCCCCTCTGCTAATCTTTTATTTGCGACATTTTTTTGGTAATGTTTCTGATGTTTAAAACTGCATTTGTTCACGTCAGCTTGATGTGTGTTGCCTCTGTTGAGTCTATTGATGGTGAAAAATCTGTTGGATGTAAGGGGGGTGGAGAGAGAGAGAGAGAGGAGGACGCTAAATGTTTCACAGAGAGAAATATATTTTCAACTTTAATTAAATTCTGTTAATGCTCTTTAAGCTTTTCAAACACACACACACACACATGTACTTTTTCCCCATCTCCTCCGTTCTCGGTTAGTGAATTAGTGAAATTAAAATGTCTGTACATCTAACTTCAACTTCTGGGGGGTCTTAGATTAAGAGCCCCCTTTCTAGGGGTAGTAAGGCAGCTGTGTCTAGTTCCAGTATGGCTGACTATAGCTAGTTTACCCAGTGAGAGAGTCTCTGTGTGTTTGCTCATCCTGCTAGAAATAGCAGGCATATCTCCCTCCTATTGCACTCCACTGTCTTCAAAACAGAATGTTTCCAATTGTGATTGTAAGTACTCAAACTCTTCAGCATTTAATCTGGCCATATCTATAGCACTAACATTCAACCTGTTTTATGCTCAGAGTAGCCAGATCTGATCTTTCACACCTACCCTACAATGCCATTTTAAAAATAACAATCAGATCATAGGAATCCTGAAGCTGTGAGATGAGGCATGATTAATCCATGGTCATTTTAAAAAGGGCACGCCCGGAATACTTTCTGATCAGAGCTGATATGGCTGTGGGTTCAGCCCCACTGCAATGAAACTTGTGGGCACGTTTTCTGCTATAGCCTCAAGTCAACCAAAGCCTTATGAGTGGAAACTTAAAGAAGCTCATTGTGTGTGTGTGTGTGAGATCACCACTTGACAACTAGTATTGGTGTGTTTATGTCCCCTATAACTTAACGGTTCAGCAAAGGAGATCAATAGAATAAGTACGAGGCTTTAAAAACAAAAATATGTACTGGGATCGATTCATTCGACTAAAAAATTCTTCAAGGTGGTGCCCCAGCATGGCCACAGTCTAATGACCGAAGCAAGTAAAAGATAAAACGTAGGTGGTCAATGTCGGTAACAATTATTTAGTGGCTTTTAAGAATTTGGATAAGTTCATCGTCTACCATGGGGACAAGAGGATACTGGCTGTTGGTGTTTTGGGACTGACCTTTTGTCTGAGAGAGAGAGAGAGAATGTGTAGCTGTGTAGATCTAATTAACTAGAGTGTATTAAATCAATAAGTTATTGGGGCAGCTCCAATTAGCTATGCTGGAGCAGATTTTCAATATTTGCACACAGACACAGAAACCCATTCCAGAAGGTTGTCTGTTCATTGAGGAAGCCTTTGGGCAACAGATTATGCTGGGTTCTCTCCCTTGTTTCTACT
>NC_069006.1:24718602-24722243 GCF_001194135.2 Octopus bimaculoides
CTCCACTAATCTACAGAATCAGGTGATGATGATGATGCAGAATCATTTTCACTTGGTAGCTGAGGTGTATAATTGTGAGAGAAATTCTGTACGTCATCTTGTTACCTTCTGACGTGTCTGTTGGTTTTCATAATCTCTTTGTGGTTCAACTTGTCTTTACCCATTCTACGAATTAGCTCCGCCACCACCATCATTACTGCCAACCACTGTCCCCCCCCCCCAAGTTTCAAACATGGTACCTCTGAATTTTTTTAACATGAAAGAACAGCACTTGGGCTTTTTTCTTTTTTTTCTTTTTTCTTTTCGTATCAGGTCTATAAACTATGAGAACTGTTTTATAGCTCTTTTATATTCCTGGCAATTTTTTTTTTTGTTCTTTTTATGTCTATTTCTTTTCATTTTCAAAAAGAGAAAATAAACAAAAGCATGAAAGCTTTCTTTAAATAGAGGAAGGGAGAACAAAAAAAAAAAAAAAAAAGCAAAAAAAGAGCAAAAGAAAATTGAAAAAGCAAAAAAATAAAAAAAATAAAATAAAACTCTCATTTAAAAAAAAAAAAACATACTTGGTTACCTTGAACTATTATGTAGTATACAAAACAATAACAGCAAGTGGTTGTATGTATTGATAAATTGAAACAGGTCGTACAGATGTAAAACTGGGTGGTGGAAGGGCTTGAGGCTTGAATTTCTTTGTAAACTTATTGCAGTCACAAACAAACTCTGTAAGGGTTTGTTAAGTTTTAACCTGTTGTTGTTGTTGAATAATGTATTGCTTATTTGCCTGGCCTACATTCACCTTAGCCTCGCTGTTAGCTCTGCTCCCAAACTCCTCCTGTTGATTTCTTTAAATAACTCACCGTTTTTAGAATTGTTTAATCCCTGTAGGTGCAGGGCGTGGCTGTGCAGTAAGAAGTTTGCTTCCCAACTGCATGGTCCTGGGTTCAGTCCCACTTGCATGGCACCTTAGGCAAGTGTCTTCTTCTACAGACTTAGGCTGACCAAAGCCTTGTGAGGAGATTTGATAGACGGAAACTGAAAGAAGCTTGTTGTGTGTGTGTGGCTTTGTGTCCGTATTTGTCTTCCACCACTGCTTGGCAACCAATGTTGGTGTGTTTATGTCCCCTGTAACTTAGTGGTTCAGCAAAAGAGACCAATAGAATAAGCACCAGGCTTGAAAATAAGTACCAAGGTCTTCGTGGTTCAACTTATCTTTACCCATTCTACAAATTAGCTTCACCACTACTACCATCATTGCTGCCACCACAACCACTGACACCACTGCCACCATTACATCAGACTCTTAATTCTTCAAGGCAGTGCTCCAGTATGGCCACAGCCTAATGACTGAAACAAGTAAAAAGATTTTAAAAAATGAAAAAATTTCATTCAACACCTGGCTTCCAATTACCTCATCAAAATCTCAAAGCTACGAGATAATTCCTGATTAGCATACACTTTATTCTTTCCAAAGTAATGCTTATTCATTTTGCTTTGAATTAAAGGGTTAATTATATAAATAATAATAGGACTTTTTAAATGTCAAATGGCTGTTGGGGTCCAGCCAAGTAAAATAAGAACCAATGGTAGAGACAAACATAAAGAGGCACACACACACCACAGGCTTCCACACAGTTTCCTTGTACCAAATCCACTCACAAGGCTTTGGTTGGCCTGAAGCTATAGTTGAAGACTCTTATGTTTTTGTTACTAATTATTATTAGGAGTTGTATAAAACAATCAAAATATTTTGTGTGTTGTAGAAGTGTGATTTATTGCACATGAAGCTTAGCAACAAAATCTTATAGGACCACCACCACCACCACGTCGCCCACAAGGGTCATGCGAACCACTAGTGTAAATTTTACTATGTCAAACATCTTGAGGTAGGATCTGAATCATATGTAGCACTTTATTTTTCAATCCATTCTGCTTTGTCATTCTGCTCGATTCACCTTTAAATAACAATTCAAAATAGGTTAGTGTTTTCAATAAAACGGCTCGAATTTTGACGCAAGTCGTATTCAAGTTGTTGACGACACACAGCAATGGAAAAGGTTAATTGAGTTGAGTTTTATCTGTGAACCAATTGTTGTGCATAACTTATTTTATTTTTTTTGTATTTGTTAATTTTTTTCTTTATTGATTTTCCGAGCAACATGAGTTTAGGGAGTAGAGCCAGCATCTGAATTTTTGGTTGCTAATATTGAAATTTGAAGGGGCTTCTCATTAAGCTGTTTAATAATCGTAAAGGATGAATTGACAAATAATTAGTAATTTATCATGTTACTTAGTCTCAATATCTGGAAACGTGTAACGGTATTGATCTTGGTCTCCTCTGTTGCAATTGTCACATGTGATTGCCTGGTTAAGAAACACGTGAACGAGGAAAACCCAGCTCAGTGGAAAGGAATTTAGAAATTACCATTTCATATAGTCATTTTTATCTCCTAGTTTTTATTTATTTATTTAACTTTTTTTTTTATCTGGATTGAAGAATTGGTATATTTTCTTAGCAGTCACTGTTGATTCAGCTCTGATAAGATTTTTCAGCTAACCATAGTAACTACACCTTCTTTAACATACACGCAGGCAGACTTTAGAATTAATCCATTTTTAACCCACTTTCTTCATAATGTTAGTTAATGGCAGTTGGCTCTGGCATTTTTGGTGAAGTTATGTTTTCATTTCGTATCTTTAGAGTGGCTAGATCTCAAAAAAAAAAAAAAGAAAGAAAAAAGAAAGAAAAAAACTGAAAATATAATCTTGTTAAGTATGACAAATACCGAATTTGATGGTATTCACCAAATATCAGTCTGCTTAAACGATGATTAGCAATCATGCTTAGTTGATGAGACTATGAAGACAGTTTTGTTATTTTATTTTTATTTTATCTGTACTAAAACACAACTGAAATTATTCTAAATGGTAATTAAACATCAAGAACTGTATTTCAACTTCAACAATATTTGCCGGCTTGTGTTCATATTTTAACTGCGTAATCTAGTTTACTGATTAGGATCAACTGGTTTTACCGTTGTTGCTAATAAATTATCATATCTTCTGACTGGTGAGAATTCTTCAGAATTACTGGTTGTCTGTCAATTTCTATTATGCAAATCATGCCTTTACACTCATTAGCAGCAGGTTTAAATAAACGAAAGCTAGATCTCCCTCTGGGTACAATGTTAGCTTTTATCGCACAGAATTTTCTGAGATCTGATATCAGTTCCTTGCAGTTAAGTGGACTGTGTCTGTGGAATTCTATTGATAGGAATTATGATTTTGAAGTAGGACACTTGGCTCTTGATGCTTTTTAACTCTCTCTCTCTCTCTCACAGAGCCGTATCCATCTTGTCCTTCCACCTTTATCTTATAGCTAGAAATTTATATATCTAATATATCTAATATATGTTTGTGTGTGTGTGTGTGTGTGCTGCACATTTTTGACTCTCCAATGGAAAGCTTCCTGATTAAGCACGAGTTCTCCAGCTACCTTGCTGCTCTCGTCCAATTAGCTCTTGACATTGTATACTTTGCCTGTTTTTTGATCTACTACCCTCCACTCTTCTTCTTCCATGATAATGTTTTCCAGACCTCTCTCTCTCTCTCTCTCTCTCTCTCTCTCTCTCTCTCTCTCTCTC
>NC_069006.1:24722554-24724671 GCF_001194135.2 Octopus bimaculoides
ATATATATATATATATATATATATATATATATAAAAACAAAAGTAAATGAGTATATGCATATATACGTACAGGTATGTGCATACCGACATCCACCTGTATGTATAGGTGCATATCTGGGTACAGGACATTGCAAACAAACGTAGACGAGAACACACGAGCCACATAGAGAACATTCTACTTCATCAGCTACCCACGTTTTAACACCGGCGTTTCGACGAGCTTCGGGCAGGACGCAACGTTATATGTTATAATTTCTCTCTCTCTCTCTCTATATATATTTTATAATTTAGAACAAACAGTAAGTTGTCATTATAGTACTCGAGGTCTCATTCTCATTCTTTTGTTGTCACTTTTTGTTATTATATATATATATATATATTTATTTATGCGCCCTTCTAAAGCCCAGCCAGGCTCATGGGCCCGGTTTCCCGGTTTCTATGGCGCATGTGTTCCCCTTCCCCAGCTGGATGGGACACCAGTCCATCGCAGCGTTACTCATGAAGCAGGAAGAAAGAGTGAGAGAAAGTTGGGGCGAAAGAGTACAACAGAGGTTGCCACCACCCCCTGCCACGCACACATATGAAAGGAGTTCAGTTGGCATTAGGAGTGAAAAATCTCACAATTTGCTCTTTGTCTGAGAATGTGGAAAGGAACAGCAAGTGCTGTTGCTTTGGCTGCTGGCCAGTAGATGCTGGAGTGATGTGGTGGGGAGAGGAAAGGGCCACAGCAGAGGTACTCCAGATGGATCAGAAGTCTGGCATACAAGTAGATAAACTGTTGTGTATGTACAAGGGGGTGGGGTGCTGAAAAGTTCCTGACTTTGGGTAAAAGAAAATACAGGAGGATCAGTTAATTATGGTTTTATTCAACATTTTCCCCTCTTCCAGATTCGCACACTTATTGCAGCAGTCCTTCAGTTTTTTTAAGCCCTGTAAAAGAATTCAGAAGGTTGGGCCTTCAACCAGCTGTTTTGCAATGCCCTTAAAGCCAAGAACTTTTAAACATCCCCTCGTTTATATGTATGCATACAGATAATGTATTCTATTTTCTTTATCATTGAAATACTTTGTGTATAGCTCTGACCAGACTGTTGCCTTGTTATCACTGTGATTGAAGTTATAAATTTAAAATTAAAATGATTAACTTGTAAAATAATTAATTAATTTCTTTTTGTTATTTTTCTTTTCAAAGGTTGATGAATCATATGTGGATGCTAAAATAAATGAATGTACAGAACGTGTTGTGTCTATCTTCACACCGAGACCGCAGGTAGTTAGGAGCTAACATCATGCCTTCCCTACCAAAGCCAGGAAGCTTAAAGGACCCTGAAACTGCAGCTCTCTTCAGCTTGGAAGATCCGGAAAAAGTTTTTACGGAACTGAGAGAGATTGGCCATGGCAGTTTTGGTGCAGTGTATTTTGTAAGTTGACTTCAATTAATAAATTAGCTATGCAGTTCAGCTTCTCTAATTTAATTTAAAATGAAACAAAACAGATGAATAAACGAACATCACCTGAATTAATATTGAAGGATCTCTCTCTCACTCGTTTTCTCTCTCTTTCTCTCGTTTTTCTCTCTATGGCCAGTTTAAAAGCTGACGGGTTAAACTGATGTTCAGGCCAAAAATTAACATGGAATTTTGATAAAAATTTTAAATTTTGATCACTTTAAAACAAAGTTCCTGGACGCTCTGTTTCCTGCCTTATTAAAACCATACCACCTCCTCTTCATCCAAACCCACTGCTATAAAAAATTTCGCCTTGCACCTTGGCCTTCTGTCAGTTGTAAGTATTGTCTGGACTAGATGCAAGGGCCCCAGTGGTATCAGAACAAGTCCACATTGCGTCAACCCCATTTCTCTTCCATTTTCTAATGTCTTTGAGAGAGGCATGAATGTCATACACTCTCATGTTGTTATTCCATATAAACTTACATCCTTCAGGCTAGACAAACATAAAAACGGCAATGGATGCCCTTGACTGTGCACCATGCTGAATGACCTGCAGTGCTTTATCTTCCGTCTCTCAATTGCAAGATCAGTTCCTCAGCAGAGTCACTGTATTCTTTCATCTCTCTCTCTCTCTCTCTCTCTCTCTCTCTCTCTCTCTCTCTCTCT
>NC_069006.1:24725016-24726165 GCF_001194135.2 Octopus bimaculoides
ATATATATATATATATATATATATATATATATATATATAAAATTTGATATAATAATCTCAGACGAATTTGTATTTCAACAAAAGGACATCAAGAATTATTTCTTCTACTTATCATTTATGCATGTGTAACAAAGGAGGAAAAAAATGCATTTTGATTCACCAAACCCAAATTTAATGAGTTTGAGCCATTCACCCAATGAGTATTTCTGCCACATTTGGTGAAAATCCATTCAGCTGTTTTCCAGTAATTTTGCAAACAAACAGACTCAGATGAGCAACTGCAATACCCTGCTTTCGCTTACGTGTGCAGAGTAACAAATAAGCATTACGTTTGACAGGGGAATCTGAATGCTAAAGAGTTAAAAAGAAATACTGGGGTTGATTCCTTTGACTAAAACCCTTCGAGGTGGTACCCTAGCATGGCTGTTGTCCAGTGATTGAAACAAAAGATAATTAAGTATAGGCCAAGAAAAATGACAGCTTTTTACTTACTCTTTTTGTTATTTTTATTAGTCCATTGAACAATTTAATGATAGTTATAAATATTTTATTAAAAAAATAATATATACTTCCAAAAGGATAACCGAACCTTCAAAGACCTACATGTAATTATCGTTATTTTATAAGTGCTTTTATCATAATATTTGTAGCAGAACTGAGTCTCATAAAGATTTCTTTGTTGTTAATTGTTCCTTTTCAGTTTATTAAAATTGTCCCTGTTTCTGATGCTGCAATATGAAGTTCACCCTCTACTCCAGCACTCGCTCTTTCATTTCAATCCTCTCATTCCTTGTTTGCCAGACAGTAGTGCAGTGTGATAAATATTTCATCTTCTCATTTACATTCATTTTACTTCACTTACTACCACTCACTCACTCTCTATTTGTCATTTGACAGCCTTCTACTTCCCACACTATCTCTTTATCATGACAGCAAATAAAGACATATTGTTAATTATAATGTAAATCCAGTGTAAATTGCTTAATTCTACATTCCATCAGTTCAATTGTTTGTGAGCAATAAGTACAATACCTTTTTTTAATTTTTTTCTGGGGAAAATAACTAGCATGTTATCATCCCTCAATTGTTTAACACTATGAAAACCAAACTAGAACACATACAAAAAAAAAAAAAAAAAAAAAAAAAAAA
>NC_069006.1:24726248-24741630 GCF_001194135.2 Octopus bimaculoides
CTCTCTATTTGTCATTTGACAGCCTTCTACTTCCCACACTATCTCTTTATCATGACAGCAAATAAAGACATATTGTTAATTATAATGTAAATCCAGTGTAAATTGCTTAATTCTACATTCCATCAGTTCAATTGTTTGTGAGCAATAAGTACAATACCTTTTTTTAATTTTTTTCTGGGGAAAATAACTAGCATGTTATCATCCCTCAATTGTTTAACACTATGAAAACCAAACTAGAACACATACAAAAAAAAAAAAAAAAAAAGGTGGAATAGGAGTGATGGCCTTGATGAAATATTTTGTAGATAGATGAGTGTTGAAAATTTGGTTTTCAATAACTGTATGCATTTTTATTCAATTAAAGAAATGTCACTAGTGTCTGGTTATAAGATTGACAGAATATTGCAGCACCCAATATTACATATTATTACAAGCACCTGGTGTTTAGGTCTAGGGGTTAGGGTTTAGGGTGGTGTGTGTATTCTTTACCTCCGGCCAGATTCTCCCTGTTTTATTTTCAAACCAGCCAGATAAGGCTTATCTGGCTTCTCACATCTACTCTACAATGTCATTTTAAAAATGAACAATCACATCATTGAAATCTTGGAAGCTATAAACGATTATGATGATGATATTTCAACCAAATAAGGGAAAAAGTTATTTTATTGAAATTCTCCTTTCTAAAGTTTTGATCATTTAAAAAAAATAATCGAGACAGGCAGTGTATTCCATCCGAAATATGGTTAAGGAATGGTGAAATATTGATAGGAACCATTTTTTTGTTGACATATGTACTGCTTAACTCCACACGCCATGCATTATTTGCTTCTTAGTGTCTTTTTTTCTCTCTTTATTCTTCAGGCTAAAAACCAAATCACAAAGGAGATTGTTGCCATTAAAAAAATGTCTTTCAGTGGAAAAAGTTCTGCAGAGGTGAGTCACAAGTTTACAGCATTTTAATATTTTGTTCATATTCCTCCTTGTTACTTGATCCAGACCTGCATAATTACAGGTTCCAGGGTGGCTTTTTATCAATTTGAAAATTAGCAAATCCAGAAAAATATCTCCAATTTCTTCACTTTCTCTTTGTCCTCTGATGTTTTAACTTTTTTTTCCCCCCCCCAATTGATTTCACTTTCTGTTGTTTATTAGAAATGGCAAGACATAGTAAAAGAAGTGAAATTCCTGCGGGACTTGAAGCATAGAAATATTATTGATTTTAAAGGGTGCTATTTGAGGGAGCATACGACATGGGTAAGTTTCTTTATTTTTTTATTATCGTTTTATTGAAAGACAATTAGATATGATTTAGAAATTTAGGGGAAAAATACCCCTCACCCTAAAAAGTGAAACAAAAGTAAGTAATGAAAAATAATTAAACTGTTTTAGATATCTTCTGTTTCCATAATGTCAGAGACATGTTGTGCACTCAACACTGGCCAAACTGCTTTCATTGTTGCTGTTTGTCTGTGGCAATTTCATCGAATCTAATATTGCATTTGGCAGGATCAGTCATGAACAACCTGTGACCTACCTGATGATAAGCCAGATCTCATGTGGTCTGCTTCTTGAAAATGGTTGCCCAAGCCTGGACCAGATCCCAATATCTTGTGAACTGTAGGTCATCTTTCACAAAACCCTCCACCACAATAATGTTCAGTGACTTGATGTTTGTAGTCGTAAGAATTACCCGCAGTGTATTTGGTCCTGTCGAAATGGGACCAAATCTGAATTTACCATTTTGAACAAAGCAGCACTGTAGCCGTGTGCAAGCAATTTACCATGATATGAAACTGGCTGTAGAACTCATGTTGGGTTTGAAGTAACTCAGATATTGAACATTGAATCTATGACAGATGGGTTTTCTATTTCAGCTTCCAAAACATTTTGTCTTAACCCTTTAGCATTCAGATTAGTCTGTTAAATATAATACTTATTTATTTATTCATTGTTTTGAATTAATCCTGCATTATCTCATAGCTTTGAGATTTCAATGATGTAATTATTATTATTATTGTTTTTTTTTTTATATAATGAAATTGTATGATAGGGTGAGAGTTTGAAATTCTTGTATTTCTTGTGTTTTTTTTTCTCATTATCTCTCCCTCAGCTTGTCATGGAGTACTGTCTTGGTTCTGCAGCAGACATAATTGAAGGTAAATAAGGAACTTGGCTGTTTGTAATGTTGAGCTAACCAGGGGTAGGATGGCAGGAGTGGGTGGGTGACTGTTGAATTTCTTCACCTTTTAAAATGTTGACTTGTATTTATATCCCATTAAAAAAAAAGAAAGGTTTTTTTTTTTATTGCTTTAAACATTTGCCAAATTTATTATTCAGCACAATCATCTGAGAGTGATATAACCGTATTTTAATGTGTATAAGGAACCATTTATTGTCAAAAATTAGGTTAAAAAATATGGGAATTTCTTACAGTAGCCAAATTTCCCTCAAATTCTGTTAACCATCTTTTGAAAGAAAGACATGTTGGCTAGTGTAATCCTGTAGTTCTGTGTTTACTGACCTCAGGACAAGACATGGTCACTACTGGAACCACTTTGATAATATTCTGTGTGACTATTCAGAGCTGATGCAGGGCTGCACAACAATTTCATGTAAGCTAACCACATTACATCGTTTAGTTAACGAGCTGGCTGAACTAATGCCAGCTGGAACTAACTTAGGTTTATATTGAACATCTTATTTTTATATATCGAACGGACTTGCAGGTCTGAAACGTTAACGTAATGAATGCAGAAGTTAATTAACATTGTTATTAAGCATTCATATCAAAAGACGTCTTTCTAATTACTGGTTAGGTCTACATTTCAGTTTACATCATAACGACATGGAGAGCCAGAAAAAAACAAAAAACAAAAAAAAGAATTGAATGATGTTTGATAAATAAGTTTAGGCTTTCAGCTTTTAGTGTCTGGCTTTGGTTTCTTTGGCAAGGAACTTCAGTTTGTTTTCCTTGTCAAATGAGGAAAAAATAGTTAAGTTATTAATGTAATATCGAGTGCAGGTATAGCTGTGTGGTAAGAAGCTTGCTTCCCAACCACATGGTTCCAGGTTCTATAATTACATGTCTGTAGTACCAAAGCTGTGGACATCTCAATGCTTAGAAGCATTGAGGGACAGTAGTATTGTAGAGCTAATTGTCTGGAAGATGTAGGACATAGCTAAGATGATAGGAGTCAGTTAGCTGAAGTAGAATGGGCAGGGCTCTAGGGTTTGAGGAATAAGAGTTGTTGTCTGGGACTGTTTGGTGATGACGGAATTTAGAGGCAGTGGAAAATGCACAAAAGGGTTTGAATGGTCTGTGTATTGGTTAGGCACACAGGTGAGAACTACTAGGTGGGTGGTAACATAATGCACATATATCAGACTGTATTTTGGATTCAGTTTCTTATCTGTGACACACTCCATAATCTCTTTCAGTGCACAAGAAACCTTTAAAACAAGTGGAGATATCAGCCATATGCCATGATGCTTTGGAAGGAATGCATTATTTGCATAGCCAAGGCAAAATCCACAGAGATATTAAAGCTGGTAATATTCTTCTCAGAGAAAATGGCCTAGTAAAACTGGGTGAGTATCACTTTTGTTATGTCTTCTACCACATTTGGTGTCTAATGAAATATGTAGTATATATATTTATTATACATCTTGTGTTCTTATGTGGTATAGTATACCACCCAATTTTGTGTTATATATTATATATCAGTGCATTATTTACATTGGACGGGCAGGTGTCCTCACCTTGTTTACTACTACTACTACTACAGTTATTTTCTTTTACTGTATAACAGTATAACAATGCCCAGATAATTTTTTTGCAGTCTGTTTTGTTGTTTAATAATTTTTTAAATTCAGTTCTACTAAATTTAATGATATCTTTTTAATTACTTACTCTCTATTTATTTATTTGTTTATTTTATTTATTTATTATTATTTTTTTTTGTTTCAGCTGATTTCGGTTCAGCTTCTATGACATCTCCTGCTAACTCCTTTGTTGGTACACCATACTGGATGGCACCTGAAGTTATTTTAGCTATGGATGAAGGGCAGTATGAAGGAACCGCCGATATTTGGTCTTTAGGAATTACTTGTATTGAATTAGGTAACGACAAACGATTATAAAACTCGCTCCTGGGAGTTTTGGTTTTGGTTTTTCTTTATGTATACAGGCATTGCATTTTCTTTTTCTCTTCCATCAGATGAGTAATTCCGGTCCTCCCTGCTGAAGACCTGCAGTGGTTAGTACATAGCAAGGGTTGTTAGCTGATTCCTTGGAAGCTTATTGGCACCTGAGGCTCTTAATAGCCTCTGGTCACTTGGATCTCACTCTGCCACCGTGGTGCAATCCGATCCACCTGCAGGATACTGACGCCCATTTCTTCACATTGTTTTAGCAAGGTGGACCCATGCAGTTACAAAGTGGTATCCAAGAGACCAGAAAAGGGCCACTTAAAAGGCCACCACAACAGTGAGAAAACAATTTGGTCAAAATCAACCCACCAGCATTTTCTATTGACTAGACCGAAAGCAGCACAAAACGAAATACTCTGTCTGGTCTTGGAATTGAACCTACTATCTTACAATTACAAACTCAAGCTTAACTACTTGACTATGTACCTTCACTTTAGTCTTGGGCTTTTTAAAAATTTTAAATTATTATTTAACCCTTTTGATATCAACCTGGCTGAAACTGCCTCCGGCTCTGGAGTACAAATGTCTTGTTTCCAAAAGTTCTGAATTAAAATCTTCCACCAAATCTTAGTCACAATTTATGTTCCTAACACTGGCTTAATGATAACGAAGTTATTTTACTAAATTCTTTCTTATGGTTAAAATTAATTGAAAGAAACACAAAGCATCTCAAGAGAAATATGGTAACAAAAGGGTTAAAAAGACAAAATGTTGAACTTATTTGCTTGTGTTTAATACAAAGTTTTTTTTTTTTTTGCTGTCGTTTCAGCTGAAAGAAAACCTCCATTGTTTAATATGAACGCAATGAGTGCCTTGTATCACATTGCACAGAATGATTCTCCCACCCTGTCTCCTGGTGACTGGTCTGAAAGTTTTCACGACTTTGTTGATTCCTGTCTTGCCAAATGTCCTGCAGATCGGCCAAGTGCCCAGAAGTTATTGTTTGTAAGTTGGATGCTTTCTTTTTTTTTTTTCTGTATGTTTTTTTAAATTTTAAACTATGAACAAGCAGAGTAAGAGAAGACACATGGGGTGGAGAGTCACTGAAGAGGTCACAGGGTGTGTGATAAAAGAACTTTGATGAAGAGACTAAAATAATGATAATAATGAAGCGCAGACCAAATATATGAGGTCAATGTAATTGAATAACCTCTCCCCTCAAAATTTCAGGCCTTATTCCTATAACAGAAAGAATTATTATTGAGTGAAAGAGCAGCACATTCCATCAAAGTGACACTGGAGTAGAAATATATGAAGCCCAAAATATTCATCATGGCTACCTTTCCGATTAGGGTGCACCAGGCACATGCATCTCAACCATATGTGCACAATACAAAATAAACAATGTAGAACCTTGCAGGTGGGGCCCAGTTAGAATTTTTTGCAGGTCAGGTAGTCCATGAATAAGAGTTATTTAAGGATGATGAATGAAATACACGTTTCCAGGAGTGAATTATTCAAACCCGTAAGAATTCCTCTCGACACATGGCTATGGTGCTCACCTGGTTATGGTCAAGCAACTGACCAGCAAATCTGTGGTATTGAGCAGAATATTTGCTGTAGCCCATTTGCACTTTAGTAGGGACTGTATACATTTAATCATGTCAGCAAAACTACAGATATTGTCTGTGGCAGAACTAAAAATGTCATATGTATAAATTTACTAATTTTGCTGTTGATTGTTCTTGCTTCTAATTAATCCTTTATTTTTTTAATTCCCTTTTGTCCTTTCCAGCATCAGTTTGTCAATACACCCAGATCGAATACTGTGATTTTAGATTTGATTTTTCGAACGAAGGATGCTGTTCGAGAACTGGATAATCTCCAGTATAGACGCATGAAAAAGATCTTGATGGTGGAAAATAACGATGATGAAGCAAAGAATTCAACCGGGGAGCCATCTGCTGATGATTCTTCTCAGGTAATTGTGCCACGGCCCTCTGGTGATATGCGCTGTTTCTTCTGTTTCATTAAAAGTATTTTTGTTGTTGATGTAGCATTGGGGGTAAATGTACTTGCGGAGACATTCACCTGGGATGGATTGATCTGCTTCTGACCAGGGAGTTCACCATGTCCCACATGAATGCTGACCCCATCCGGCAGTCATCTGCAGTAGCATGCATGGCTATTGCTATAGTCATCATTCTCTGTTGAGGTGTGGAATTCATGTTTGAAGTTTCAATTTGCCAGGTTCCAACTCTCTGTTTTGGCAGGGTTTTTACAGCTGGATGCTCTTTCTAATGCCAACTGCTTTACTGAGTGTACAGGGTGCTTTTTATGTGGCATCATCACAGTTGTTTTTTATGTAGCACCAGCAGTGGTGCTTTTTACGTGGCACCAGTAGTGGTGCTTTTTCTGTGGCACCAGCAGTGGTGCTTTTTCTGTGACACCAGCAGTGGTGCTTTTTCTGTGACACCAGCAGTAGTGCTTTTTACATGGCACCAGCAGTGGTGCTTTTTCTGTGGCACCAGCAGTGGTGCTTTTTCTGTGACACCAGCAGTGGTGCTTTTTCTGTGGCACCAGCAGTGGTGCTTTTTCTGTGACACCAGCAGTGGTGCTTTTTACGTGGCACCAGCAGTGGTGCTTTTTCTGTGACACCAGCAGTGGTGCTTTTTACGTGGCACCAGCAGTGGTGCTTTTTCTGTGGCACCAGCAGTGGTGCTTTTTCTGTGACACCAGCAGTGGTGCTTTTTACGTGGCACCAGCAGTGGTGCTTTTTCTGTGGCACCAGCAGTGGTGCTTTTTAATTCAAGACGATGGGAATAAACAAGGATTATGTTTGATAGAGTTGTCTGAATGCTAAAGGGTTAAAAAAGAAGAAGTCATTTTTTGTTTTGTTTCATTGTAGGATGATGATACTTTGATTGACAGTAGTAAGTCCAATAGTATAACCAGTCACCAGAGTGGTATCAGTACAAGTAGCCGCAGTAGCAGTATGAACAGTCTTCCAGGACCTAGTGTTGATGATAACCATTTCAGTTTCTCAAGAGATCACAGTGTAAGTATACCACGGCATCTTCCTCCCTCTCTCTCTCCTCCTACCCCACCACTCTATCTCTCTCTCTCTCTCTCCATCGACATCCATGAATTTTTTTTTTGAAGGCTTCATGTGAGAAAATACCTTTTATGATATTGAAGATGTTTCCATATATATACCCCCACACATACCCATTACATACTTTGTCTTTCATCATATTTTTTAATCTTTTTTATTTTATTTCTTTTTAATTGGTTTATTTTCTTTTAGCGTCTGAATTTTAATTTTTTTTTTTTTCCTTTTTTTCCTTCTATCATCCTCAGTCATATATACTTACATATAATGTAGGTATGAAACACTTGCCTGTATGAATGTATTAAAAAATGTAGCTGCTTGAATTGTTGAGGATATAAACATATTAACTGCTTGTTTCTCTGGGATTGGTCAAATTGATGTAAACACTTCTGATGAGAAGCCAATAAGGCTCGAAAATCAATTAAGGCTGTTCACCATCTTTTTCAACCTACAGAGAAATAGCTAAATTTTCATTCTATATATCTACTACATAAGCTACATATATATATTTATTTATGTATGTATGAAAAATTCATATGTATGTATGTGTGTATGAAAAACATATATTTACATACACATACATGCTAACTTCAAAAATATGCAAGCATTTTAATTTACAAAACCTAAGTTTTATATTGCACAGAACCTATGAAAGAAGAGCTAACTAAAAACCTGAAAACAAGCATGGATGTTTAGGGGAAACTTAGGGAAATGATTTGGACAGGCAAAAGGGATGAAAGTTTATTTTCTAAATAATTTTATTTTTACAGTTTTATAGTATTTTTGTTATTTTTCTTTATTTACCTAAAATGAGAATTATGTCTTCTCCTGTCAAGATTATTTTATCTAGAATTGCTGAGAAACAAGTTTACTCTCAATACAGACACAGTAAAATATGATTGAAATTGTAACAACAGTAATATGATGATGTCATGTTTTTAGGGATTTAGTTTTCCTAAATATTTTTCTTTGTCAAACCTTTTATCTAATGTATTAGAAGAATGAATAAATTGGAAAAAAAAAATGAATAATGTTTAAAACAAATAATTTTTACGAATATGATAAAGATTAAAAAAAAAAACAAATAAAAAATGAAGAGAAAAAATGAAAATCATCTGCTTCTTCGCTGGCCTTATGAAAACGTTTTGGTGGACTGGCGGAATTGTTAAAGTGTTGGACAAAAATGCCATTGTGGTATTTCTTCCACCTCTTTTTTTTGCATTCAGAGTTCCATATGCCACCCAGGTCAACTTCGCCCTTTCGTCCCTCCAAGGGGTTGATAAATGAAAGCACCAGTAAAATACTGGGGTCGATGTAATCGACTAACCCATACCATCCACCACTCAAATTGCAGGCCTTGTGCCTTAATAAAAAATTAAAATTAAAAAAAAAATTTTTTTTTCAAAAAATATCCCCCCCCCCCAGGTAATTATTAAATTGCCCGGATTCCTTTGTACACACCAGTCCCTGTCTGTCTAATATCCCTAGCCTGGTGTCTGTTCAATCTCTTGACTGTAAGCCTAACTTTGATTAACCCTTGTTTTCCAGGATAAGTGGACAAATTACTTCCTGGCACGCCATTCTATATGTTCATCTAACCTAAAAGACCAAGTAAGCTGCTCTAGTACATCCTCCTGGTACTGCACAGACCACTGTCAGTGATTCTATTGGATGTTGTCAAAAGCCCAGTTGTTGTTGTTGTTCTTGTTGTTGTTGTCTTCCAAAAAAAAAAACAAACTCTTTCTCTCTCTCTGTCTCTCTCTCTCTGTCTCTCTCTCTCTGTCTCTCTCTCTCTGTCTCTCTCTCTCTGTCTCTCTCTCTCTCTGTCTCTCTCTCTCTCTGTCTCTCTCTCTCTCTGTCTCTCCTTCTGAGCTGAGACCTGACACACAGGCTATGCTGGCACTACAGATGTTGTTCATTTCCTGTTCGGAGCATGTACAGCTATAATAGTTGTAGACGTCTGTTGTTTGATTAAAGCTTTTTTTTCTGTAGTTCCGGCTTCTTAATGCATCCTCTGCATATTTTAGGCATTTCTTTTCCTTCTCTTGTTCCCTTTCACAGCTCGTTTGATCCCTGAATCGTTACATTATCAAGAGTTTTTTTTTTTTTTTAAATACAAAACAAAATTTGTTATCCATTATGTTTTCCCCTTATTTTATTCCCTAATTGTGTTTTTTTTTTTTTTAATGAAGTTGAGTTGATACTTAGAGAATTAATTAACTAATATTATTATTTTATAATCTTGTTAATTTTTTTTTTTTTCTTGAATCTTTAAAATAGTTTCCTTTCCATTGTTGTTCACCTTCCTGTCACCATCCTACATGTTGTTGTCGATTCCTAATAATTTCACCTTCCAAAATAAGATTTGCTGGTGTTCTCACATCAAACATCAACAAAACACAAGAGCACATACACAGCTGCACAAACCCTGTTAATATTCTTTGTGTCCATTGATACGGTTTCTGTTTTTTAATGTGAACTTAGAGCACCATCTCCACAAAATAAGCTATATTGCTCACAATATAGACCAGTTACTTCAAACTAGTTTTACAGACTTGTATGAACTACAGAATTGAAAAAAAAAAACTGTTGATGGCCTGTTTTAACAACAGTTAATTCATAGGAGCATCTGTAGAAGTGTTGGCTGAGTTCATTTGATGTAGGGAGTGTGGAATGGTAAGGTTTTGAGGGCTCTTGCCCTTTACCCGAGTGTAATTCTGTTTAGATGTCTTGGATGAATTTTTAATCTCGGTTTAGAGCAGTGATTCTCAACCATTTTTTTGCCTACGGTCTGCTTGAATTCCTATTTTATTCAATATCAATGTTTAATAAATCCTGTAGTATTTTTTCATAATTCAATATTATTAGGAATTATGAGGTCGACTTTGCCTTTCATCCTTTTGGCGTTGATAAATTAAGTACCAGTTGCATACTGGGGTCGATCTTATCGACTGGCACCTACTCCGAAAATTTCGGGCCTTGTGCCTAGAGTAGAAAAGAATATTATTAGAAATTATATGAAAAGTTATGATATTTTGTACATTGCAGAAGCATAACCATTTTGTTACACATAAGACCCTGAAGGTGCATGTGGACCCTGGATGAGAATCATTACTTGAGTTAGAATAAAGAGAAAAATAATGTTTGTCTTGCGTATTGATTAATGTAACTGGTCTGTCTGTAGTTGATGTGATTTGGGGATTAAGTTTTATAATTCTGTCTTGCATTCATGTTTTAATAAGAGATATATAATACAGTGAAGCCTTCGTTAAAGCCTTCTCAGGTTGTCAAGCTTGATATATTTTTACGACTGTCCTAGATGTGTGTCTTTAGATTTAGTGTTTGTCGGCTGATAAAGGTAGTCGTTCTAAACAATATATTTCTCCTTTACATATCTTGTTATATCCTTTGTCATATACTCTGGTGAAGTAGCTTCCATTTTTAGTTAATAAAAGAAGAAAACAATCCTGATATGTCTAATATTCCTGAGAAAGGCATGAATGTTACAAATTTTCAACCTCATATTTATAAACATATGGACCTCCTGCATAAGCTGAAATAATGATTCTTTCATTGTTTCTTTGCACCTTGTTAAAGTACACTTTTAACCCTGAATTCCTTGATTGTCTTGAAACCGTAGTTCTCAACCATTTTTTGCCTATGGAGCCCTTTGTTTCCTATTTTAGTCTGCTTCTACCTCTGTAGCCATTCAATGTATGTCAAAAAAAAAAAATCCTATTGTATTTTTACAATTAATGAGAATTGTATGAAAAACTGTTAAAATATTTTGTATATTATGGAAATGTAACCAATTTATTGTGCATAAATTTTAGCAAAATCTTACCAGGGCCTCAACTGAGAGCCACTGGTCTTAAAAGAAGTCAGTCAAGAGACCTCAAAGAACACTAACGACTTGATGTTCAATCATGGCAGGAAAATAATTTCCCTGTTAAACAGAACAATGTCACTGGTATATATTTCTCTCTCAAAGTCAAAGGTCAGAGGTTGAAGTGATGAATTTTAGGACAGCAAGCACCAGAACTAGGACAGAATAGCCAAGACTACTTTGTTCAAGTTAGCCAATTCAGTAGATGTTCTTGTCTTGAGTGACGGTCCTATGGATTGGTCTTAATGGTTCAGTTGACTACCTCCTCGTTAAAGGACTTGTTTTAGGCTCTCACTGACACACAAATATATATATATATATATATATATATATACACACACACCTGATTAAGCCATATTACTCTACCCGAGGTAGAGTAATATGGCTAATTATTAAAGCTGCAAAAAGCATCACAAAAATATCACAAAAAGCTGCTACTCAGAGTTTCACGTTCCTGTTTGTTGGACAGTTTTGGTCTAGAATAAATATATATATATATGTATACGATGGGCTTCTTTCAGTTTCCGCCTACCAAATCCACTCAAAAGGCTTTGGTCAGCCCAAGGCTATAGTAGAAGACACTTTCTCATGGTGCCACGCAGTGGGACTGAACCTGGAACCATGTGGTCGGGAAGCATAGTTTTTTTTTTTTTTTTTAAATCCATTGATCTAAATTACAATTGCCCTTTTCTTCTTCTTCCTTTTCTTCTTCTTCTTCTTCTTCTTCTTCTTCTAAAAGCCCATATTTGCTTCATTTACATTATCTTGCTTAATCTTTCCAATCTCATCTTTCTGCAAACTCAAGCTGTTGTTAATTCATATTTATGTTCTCTACACACATTATATCAATTCTTCACCAATAATTATTATTATTATACAAATAAGGAGCTTGCAACAACATCTGCCAGCAGCACTTGTTCTCTTTTGCTATTATTTCACAGCATTTACAAACATTTTTTATTGTTATTCTTCACTTTTTTTCTTGTTCCTATCAGTTCATATTTCTATATTTTGTCACGTTTTTTTTTTTAATCCTTCAAAATGTCATTAATAAGTTGTTTTTTTTTGTTTTCTTGTTTTGTTTACATTGTATCATAATGTGTGGAGGAAAATGCTGAGTTACTGTTTCCAAACGAACTTGTTGCTTGGTTCAAATACATCTTTCTATTGACATCATAAGAATTTAGAAACTTTGGGAGAACATGAAATAATTATATATATTCATTTTTTGCATTTCTTCAGTCCTCAGTTGTTTCTTACCATGCAGTGTTTCCTTCTTTGACATCTCTTTCTTCTTAACTTGGTCCTGATCTTTACGAGTAACTTACTTGGTTAAAATAACCCACTGCACCATTTTCACTGCTTGATGACAATGGAGACCGGTTTGTTTGTCGAAGTGGAATAAAATACACCAAGAGGAAATGGGAAACATTTAATCTTGACTTCTGTCATATTCGTGCTGTGTTGCTCCCCCCACCACTTCTTCCACCCACCAACCATTGAAGTTATACAGGGTGCAGCCAAAAAAAAAAAAAAAAAAAAAAAAAAAAAAAATTCCCAGATTCACCATTTTTGATGAACGAAGAGTTTTTTCTGCTGCAGTCTGTGTAAAGAACAAAACATAAACAACTGGAAAGAAATATTTTGTATCACCTAGCAACATTAATCAGAGAGAAAAGTACAGAAATGGAATATAATTTTAAAATACAGGGCTTGCAGGGAAAAAACTACAATTAGTTGATAGCTTCCATTACCAGTTTAGTGGCGAGTGCTCTATCATGGCATTATATATATATATTTATATACTTTGTAATGGTTAGTTAATATTTTATAGCTTCGATTTTAAACTCCCAACTCACTGTTTTACATCAGGCGTTTCTCTCAGTCTATGTTAAATATTATTTCATAATATAATCTAAATTTGAGTTTAGTATTAATTTACACCCTAAATGAATAAATGAACAGATAAAAAATAGAAGGGGCCAGAATCTACCTTTATTTTCTGTTGCTAATTCTACTGAAAAAGTGAGAAAAGAACCAAAAAGAAAAACTAAACCTGTCCTACCCCACCATTTTTTTTTCTTCCCTGTTAGCTTGTTGAATCACTCTTGAAATGTCCTGCCACCAGCCTGCATTATTGCTATGATGATGATGATTGATATGCTGTGTACCTTTTTGCTCAGTCTTTGTTAGTCACATTATTTGATCATTTGGATTTTAGTTTTTTGTTATTGTTTTTCCTTTTTCTTTTTTCCTTTGCCCTTTTTTGAAATCATACAGCACGCACAATATATCTGAAACCCTTTCTCTCCCTCCCTCTCTCTCTCTCTCTCTCTCTCCTTCCCCACTTTGAATTTGGACTTGCATGGTTTTTTAAAAAAATCTTGGTGCAGAATTATTGGACAATTTTATTTTTTAAAACATGTTTTCATTATTATTATTATTATTATTATTGTTGTTGTTGCTTAGTAATAGATAAAATCACATATAACAATATGGTAGAGGGAATAAAATTTTTATTTTGAATAATTTCATACACACACACACACACACTCACAGTTAAGATATTTTGCCCATGCATGCCATTGGTACAGGTGCCAGTTTTGCGGAACTGGCACGTAAAAGGCACCGTTCAAATAGCGGGCAATATGCCGTGCTTGAGAAGACCCTTCAAACCAAGTGAAAATGTAGTCATGGCCGTTATCAATGTCGTGTAACTGGCACCTGTACTGGTGGCACATAAATAGCACCCCTTAAACGTTGGGCCTCATGGAGGCAGTGACAGGTGACCAAAACCTTTGGCAATATACCATGCTTGAGAAGACCTGTGAAGCCAAGTGAGAACATAGTTGTGGCCAATACCAGTGTCACATAACTGGCCCTCGTGCCAGTGACACATAGAAAGCACCCACTACACTCTTTGAGTGGTTGGTGTTAAGAAAGACATCCAGCTGTAGAAACCTTGCCAAATCCGATTGGAACCCGGTGCAGCTCCCCAGCTTACCAATTTTCAGTCAAACCGTCCAACCCATGTCAGTATGGAAAACGGATGTTAAATGACGATGATGATGATACATAGATAGATATTGTTGGAAATTAAGATAAGCCTCAGTATAAATACTTAGTCCATATGTTTCGTCATTGCCGTTATTTGGAACATGGCATTGGATGTTTCAAGTGCATCTTGGTTGCCTAACTGCAATGGAGCGTCAGTTGCTTGTATTGGCTCTTATCAGATTGGTTTCAAATCAAGGGTCATAAATTTGTATATCAGTGATAATGGCATTTCCGTGAATTGCTCTGAAACAAATTAGAGAAACAATTAGAGATTCGCGTGGAAAATGCATATTTTACCAAATGATTTGCTTGTTAACGCCATTCAGTAAATAAATGAATAAGGAAAATTTATAGACATATGCATGTTCAGGCACATACACACACACACAAATGATAGTTATTATTATTATAGGATCTTTATTTTGGCACAAGCCCATGAAATTTGATGGTTGGGAAGTCAATTACATCAGCTGGTATTTTATTGATCCTCAAACGGTGAAAGGCAAAGTTGATGTCAGTTGCATTTCAATTCGGTACTTAAGATCAGATAATAACAATTTATTATTGTCACTATTGTTATTAATCTGAGTATGATATTATAAAACTCGTTATAAATTCTTTATGGAATTATAAAAATCCTTGGACTAAATGCAACCACTGACTCATATTGGGGCCTGAGAAATGTTGAAACAAATCTCAGAAATAATTACACTGAAGAAAACATATATTTATACGTATTATCCTTATATGGCCTGAAGATAGGATTAATTAGGGTTTTAAATAGAGGTTAATCTCGTCTTCCCTCTTCTCTATCTTCATTCTCCTCTTCCATTCACTGTCACTAAGTTTTTTCTGTGTGTGTGTGTGTGTGTGTGTGTTCATGTCCTTAAAACAAACTTGGGATAACAAGTAATTTTTTGGTTCTTGTCTCTGTGATTTTACGAGTACACTCCATCGCACCACTGAAACATGTTCTGTCTCCCATTCTGTACCCGGGGTAGACCTAGGCATCAAATGTATGTACTGCTGCATTCAGAAGAGGTAAAAGAAGCAAGTTTTTGTTGCAATATTTCTTGATAAGTCTCGACAGGTCATGCAAATACTACCAAAATCAGACTCCTCCTATCTTGGGAGCTAGAAGTTTTTGTAGTTTTTATTTCATATTAGTAATTAAAATG